>NC_056737.1:1269173480-1269250980 GCF_019279795.1 Protopterus annectens
GGGACCTTAGGGTTACGGGGACCTTAGTGTTAGGGAGTGGGTAAGGTGAGTGTGCGTTAGTTAGGGACCTTAGGGTTAGGGTTGGGTTAAGGTAAGTGGATAGTTAGTAGTGTATGTACGATTTAGTGTAGGGTTCTGTGAAGTGTGTATGTGTGGATTATGTATTTTGGTGTGCTTGTGCTGTGTGTTGGAAAAAATTTGCTGTTCTGAGTGTTCGAGTATATCACATTTCAAGATTCCAAAGTCGAGCTTATGGTGTTCGATCTTTTGGCATTTTGATAATGTGATATAGACCCCTATCCACATGGCTACAACTGCTTCATTGGAAGGTTGAGAAGGGAAACTGAATTAAGGAAGAGCAGCTGGAAGCATCACATATGACACAAAACTGTTGCATATGCCCTGAATTGCATCAACAGAAGAGTTATTTATTAACTTGTCTTTATATATTACTCCCATTAGGCTAAGCAGGCAATGGGATAACATTTTATTCCAAACAGTAAAATAAAGTTGTTGTTTAGAAAGGACACAGAGTCAGGCTGAAGATAATGATACTCCCTGGGATTCATTAACAAACGTAGGCTTTTTCACAGCCTAGACGTTTGCAGCACATTAGTGTGATGAGCTGCAGCTCTCATCAAATATGCATACTGCTCATCATGGTCATATGATTCCAAAGACCGTTTCATGGCCAGCACAAGTGTTGGCTGCCAAGGCATGGTGCTGGGAGCAAGATCATACAATGTAAATAACGTTGCTTGCCTGTAGGCAAACTTATCATGCAATAATATGTGGGGATAACTTATATGAAGTAAAGGCAATTGAGTTTTAAGCATGTAGATGCAAGGGATGTGACATAGAGATAATTTAAACAGAATACAACGTGAACAGTATAGGGATAATTAAAAGGGGGATGGTAAATGGTAAAACTTTATTCATTTAATGCATTTAAATGTAATGATGCCAGAAAGAAATATTTTTCAAAAGGAAAATGTCCATATTGATGGTAATAATAAATAATCCTATTTCCGCATGTTTAACCATGTAAATAACTTAAAAATGGACATGCCAAAAATGGATGTGAGAGGGACACAATGCAACATTTTAAGAAAAGGTAGTAAATGTGATATTAATTTTGATATGCTGAGTTGAGATATTAGTTAGTAATCACAGTGGATACATTATGGACCATTTGCATAATGCAATTACTGAATATGAGATATATATACAGGGAATTTATGTGAGATAATTGACTGTATTGCAGTATCCTCCACTCCCTCCTGTATAAACAATGGATGTGCCATACAACATCTGGGTGATGAACAGCTTAAATGGACATGTTTTAACATTTGTCATTGGGTATATTGCCTTAACTCATGTCTTAGACAAGCATGTGTTTTATATACACATGCCTCATAAACAATAATATAGCAATCAAAATACACACGTGATAAATGACAACACAAATCTACTACCATTGCAATACTTCAAGGTCTCCATTGGTACATGCAGATTATGTAATACAGAATTATACTGGGCATGCTTACAAGACATTACAGTGAACACTGCCATAACAGCATTTAAACAACACAAACACATATATTATCTGCATTAATAATAAATAAATGCAAATTTGCAGCAATAACTTCATGCAGTGTCATTTGTGCAATGCCAATATGTTCATAGACTGTTACCCTTGGATGGAATTGAATAGTAAGTTATGTAAGCCTACCAACTGCAAGCACATGCATGAATCACATGTACCACAGTGGAAGCTTTAGCAAACCTCTGAGACTCCACCTATGTGAAGTCATTATATCATAGGATTTGCATGAGATTAAGACTGGCGGAGGTTTCTCCCACTGTAATTGTACACACTCTAACACTTGTGCATGTTCGTCATGCATAACAATAGTAGGACAGGCAATGCTTACAGTCAGCCAATGTGGGTTTTGAATACCTGCCTATGTGATGACAGAAGCTACATGCCATTAGAAAGAATGAATGTGCCACTGGTGTTACAGCTGTGAAATATTCTGGTCTTTGAAGCCGTGAAATCATTTGTAGGTGTGTACTTGTAATTTATTTAAAATAGTGTCGCTACATGTATGTTATAATACAAAATTACTTGCTGTTAGTTATACCTAGGCACACAGAATGTATAATGCAGTCATCATTGTGATGGAAGAATGGCACTTGGGCATAATGTGCGGATAATCATGGATTCAAACACATGCCTTCCTAAGGTAACAGCCTACAGAACATAGTCTTATGTCCTCACTCAACAGGAAAAGTTGTAGTAATTCCCATGGAAAATCCAAATGTCATTCCATGGCATCATCATTATCAAAGAAGGCATTTCTGCATGAAAAAGGAGCAGAAATCATTGTAATAGGAATCCCCATCCATACAGATACACAGCAGATAACTGGCTGACAACAGTGTTACCTACCTCCACATTCATAGACATAGTGATCTAAGTGAGTCGAATGAGTAATGGCTGGATTTGAACAGACTACCTAAGACCACAAGGTACAGAATGCTTCCTGAATCCACACAAGGTAGTCTTTCCTAATTGTGACAAGTGCACATTTGAATAGCTGACTTCACCATACCTTCATATGTTGAGGCTCTTCAAAAAATGTATGCAGATATTTGAAGTGCACAGTAACACTACACTGTAGATGATACATTCATTATTTATTTATTTTACATTTGTTGACCAGGCTTGTCTGACTGAGCTGAAGAGACCTTTTTCAGTGGAGGCCCGGGGAGAAAAGTTCCAACATATTATACAATTTTCATTATAAATTAGCATTAAACATCAATGTTACAGGATTATTACAAGGCATTAAGTAGAAGCCTTCTCTATACAACAAGACAGACAAACACCCATAGAAAGTAGTATATCATCACTGGTTTCAGCCCTCCTCCCTCTGTACTTACACAGTTTAGAGAGAACAGTATCAATAGCAAGCATCACAGGGTAACTTATATGACCACTTTGACGTGTTTCTTTTTTCAGAACATGATGCAAGCATTGTGTTTTGAAAAATGTCTATTGCCAGGGAAGTAGAGTATTATAGGGTAATCTTCTGTCAGGTAAAATACATTGGCTAAATGGAATTTTAAGTAAGAAGTGCTGTTGCAGACACAATTGTACATGACAATGCACACACTGACGTTATTTACCAATTATGAGATTTGACTCTGCTACTTATCTATTTAAACAACCTATACAGCACCCAATTAGTTGCAAGTGCCACAGCAGAACTGCAAATTGCAAATGCATGGTGAACAATTTTGACATGCTGGCCTCATCAGAGGGATGGAGAGGAGATGTTTTTGGCAAAAGTGCAATGAGTGGATGGGGGCATCCTTTTCCATGTTAAATCTTTCTACTGTGTGGAAACTGATACAGCATGACCATTCAGGAACCTTTATGTAACTCACATTGAAGTCATGCACACAAGTTTCCTACTATGAGATTTGAACCTCCTACCTATCTAGTTATACAGTCTAGAAAACACAACATTAGATACAAGGACCACAGGACAAGTCTGACTCTTAAAGGGAGAGACTGCACGTTTGTCAGGATGATGTTATCATTGTTTTGCAGATAAGTAGTTTTTGTAAATTGAGGAATAAGGGTGGAATACACATCCAGGTTAAATATTTCCTTTGACTGGAAGTTGATTCAGCATGTCTGTTTAGGAAGCTATATGTACCTGATGTCACAACCATGCACAGAAGTTTCCCATGGTGATAATTGGACTTCCTGCCTACCTAGTTCTAGTTACACCACCTGAAGAATAAATTATTAGTCGTAAGGCCACAGGAGAAATGTGACTCTTAAGGGGAGAGAGTGGACTTTTGACCGGCTGACCTCATTGGTGTGCTGCAGAGAAAATGTTTGTGTTAAAAGCTTGATAAATTGCAGAGGGAGCTGTGTGTTAAGTTAAGTGTATTCTCCTCAGTAGAAGTGGACACAGCATATTTGATTACCTATCACTATACACCCCTCTCCCTGTGCACACATACAAGTTTCCCACAGTGAGAATTGAACCTCTTATCAATCTAGAGAGCACAGTATTAGTCACAAGTGCCACAGAAGAGATTTAAATTTAACAATGTGAAAAAGCACATTATAAGTAGTAAAAATTCACTGATTAGAACAGTTGGTGCTGTGCAAAACAGTTTTTTTTTTACAAATGCATGTGTGGACAGGCCAATATAACAGCACTGTGATGTCCCATGTAATGGCAAATTCTTCTGGTTCATAGCATCATAGGTTGTTACTAGGATAACAACCCACTAGGGCCCTTGCTTGCCTATATGAGCATCACAAACAATTTAGGTGCTGACTATCATGGGCATTTATACAGGGGGGAGGCATGTTATTAGGGAGGTTAATAAAGACTTGTGGTTAGGGTTGTTAGGGTAATATATTTATTACTGACTGCCTTTGTCCATAAAGGACATGGGGGTTAGACCAGGGCTAAATTTATGATTTCCCATCCATATGTCAAGGCATCTTTTGAAGGGTTCTCTGTTTTGCATTGATGGGGAACCTATTCTATAGTAAGGGGATCCTTTGGGACATATATCTGTCTCTATACCATGTTCTATTTATATCCCAAGTGAAGTTCATATCCCTATATCTAGTGTTGCTGGTGATGTTTGTTTTGCGCATGTGTCTGAGGAAGTCCTGTGAGTCAGACAAAGGTCTCTCCTCAACAGCCTGTAGGAGACTGAACACAGAGACAGAGCCTATAGGCAATAAGTGCAGGACAGGTTATTTGTACCTTGAATTCTCCTGGTGAGAAATCTTTGTGGGTGTTCCAACTGTTGCAAGTGTCTGGTTAGATGCATGCTAAAGGGGCATTGTATTCAATAATAAGTCTGATAAGGGACATGTTGAGTGGTACTATAACTTCCTTGGACCTGGATGCCATACTCATACGTATAAGGTGAGTGACATAGGATTATTTTCTTTTTATCTTAGCTATATCTTGGTCAATGGCCAGATTGCTGTGTACATATTTTCCTAGATCCTCTACTACTGAATTGACACTTAAGGGGTGCTTTATCAATGGAGTAATTAACGTGGCTTGATAGTTTCCCAAAGGCATTATAATGCATTTTAGTCACTGCATTTTAGGCCATGGCTTTGGCAACAGAGATGTGTCTGTGTTATACCCACTTGCAAGATGTTGGTGTCTTGAGAGAATCAATAATAGTTCCCAATTTATAGTTATCTGCAAACTTAATTAAGCAAAGGCCCTGAACATTAGCCTTAACTTCCAAGAAGTAGATGCCAAACAGGATCAGGCCCAGCACAGAGTCCTGGGTACTCTGATGGTGACTGGTGTCTTGGTGGAGGTGGTGTCACAAATCTTGACTTTTTGGGCTCTGTTGGTGAGCCAGCTGGCAGTTCAGCAAGTTAAGTAAGGATTTGCAACTAGCTTAGTGAGCTTTTCAACAATGTCTGAGTGAAATATTGTACCGAATGCCTAAACCAGGTCAAGATATGCAGTATGCACTGTTTTACCCTTGTCCATTTCTTGGTGACCCTCTCAAAGCAGTATAACAGGTTAAGTAGACATGAACTTATCTTAACAAAGTTAAATTGGGATGGGTCCATCTGTAGATTGGCAATGTCCTTGTTTATCATTTCCATGAAAATTCTTTCCCTGGCTTTGTATATAATACTTGTTAGACTGATGGGTCTGTAATTCCCTAGGTCAGTTGATGGTCCATCCTTGTTGATGGGAATGACTGTTATGGCCCTCCATTCACTTGGAATGTAGCCTGTTTCAGGACTGTAGTTGAAAAGTGTCTCAAGTGGTCATGATAGGTTATATATTAGACTGTTCAAGAGACAGCCATGGATGTTGAAACCTGTGGAAGCAGTGTGTTTGGCTTTAGTGAGTGCTTACAGCATCTGGTCCCTGCTGATAGCTGTGGGAAGTATGCTACAGGGGATTTCATCTGGTGGAGTTGGGGGCAGTGAAGTTTGATCTGAATTTATCAGCCAATAGATTTGCTATGTCACCCTGATCAGTGAAGGTGGCACCATTCACCACCAGTTCATCCCACTGTTATGTATTACCTGTATGTTTCTGCAGTTTTCTTCTTTTATTATATACTCTGTTTAGGTGAGGATGCCACCAGTGGGGTTTATTTTTTAGTGTTTGTTTTGGGTTTATTTCTGGTAGGTATGGCAGCCTCTATGCAACCATATACATGCTTGTACGGGGACTCTGTCAATAATTTTGCATTGGCAGCCATGGTCTCAGGGTTGAGGGATCTTAGAATTTTGACAAACTGTCACTTAATAGGATGTAGTTTTCCTTTGAATGCTTCCTTACTGCTACAGGTTTAGCTGGAATTTCTGGGTTGATTTTTACTTCAAATGAGACAGCTTTGTGATATAACCTCACTAGTGAGGATTTGACATAGGGGGAACATGGGGGGGGGTGCAACACTCTCCCATGTAGCTGAGTACCAGATCCAGTATGTTTGATCTTCTGCTTGGAGCATGCATTATCTGTCCTAAGTCCTTTTGTGTTAATAGAGCCCAGGAAGCATTGTGCCTGTGTGTTTGAGGAAATATACATGTTCCAGTCTATAGAGGGGTTGTTAAAGTCACCGTTAAATAGGCTGTTTGCTTGGATGGTGAACATTTCTACTAGGTTTAGATAAAAGTCATGACACTCTAAGGGTATAGATGGTGACCAGTAGAAAGCCATGATATGGTGAGGGACCTTACCTACAGTAACTTGCAGGTAGATGAGCTCCATGGTATCATCCTGTTTAAAAATCTGAAGGTAGTTTGCTTTACACAAAACAGTGATCTAAAAATGTGTGCAAATATGTATTCAACACCCTCCCACCCCCTGTGTAACATTAATAATTAATTGGATTAAAATGCTGCATTGTCTTATTTCTCTCATTTCACTTTACTTACATGTTGTGCCACAGAAATAGTTATCTGAGAGGTGGAATTTATTTACTAACTATTAGTCAGAATGCAAACATCCTTGCACCAGTGACAGGCTTGTTTGTGCTGCAGACAGCAGCCTAAATTATTTTTTCTCACTTTCTACTTTAGAAGTGAAACATGTTTTCACACTGCCAAACAGAGAGTTAATGTAAAAAGGCATTAGAAAAAAATTGGTAGAGAATAAAGCTGAAAGGAAAACTTAATTCAAACATAGGGTGTACCTAGCAATGACCAGAAGAAGAAAGTTACTGTGACACGTTTATCCTTCTCAGAGCTCCTTAACAGATCTGAACTTTAATTTCTAGCACACATTATCAGGACTGTGGTTACTGCAGAAAATATTAAGAGGGACATACAGCATGTCACATGTTATTAGCAATACTGAGAATAGTTGATTTTCAAACAGCAGTAAAATAATACCACAGAACATGTGTACATATGTAGTCAGACCCACACCTTTTTAAAATTTTTACTTCACTGGATTTGAACCCAGAATTAGCTGTTTTATTTCTATAAGATCTCTGCATTCACACATTGTGTCACAGAGAAAGGTACCTGACATTTGCAGCTTCTTCACTGACTATTATCACATGCTGATATACATCTACTGCTACCAGGCTTGTTCGGATTATAGAAGGCAACCTAAATTAATTGTTTTTCTTTTTTACCTTAGGCATTCAACTATAGTTCACTGCTGGGAACTGCTGTCAGTCCAGACACCCCAGTGTCAAATGGGTCACAAAGGAGGAAGAGAAAAAATAGAAGCAACATTATGAAATAGTTAAAATGTATACTTTGATATTTTCTCAAGTTGGGTGTGTTTCAATATGGACATATGCTCATTAAACAACATTATTTTCACACAAAGTCATGTCTGGATTAGAACCCAAGACTGCCAGGACATTCACAAGATATAGTTCAGACTCTTATCACTATATACCCCACAAATTACACTGTTAAGATAATAAAGGTATTATCTATACTCAATATATAACATAGAATCAATTCACATTGTAGGTGCATCAGACAAAATCCTGAACTTTGCCCTGTGTAATTTTCAGATACTGGCAACAGGTCATACAATCTTTCCTTGCACAATATAAAATAAAACATTTGAATACTGCACCTCTTTCCTTCTCTTTTTTTGTGAATATCATTCCCAGATCTACATTTCTCTAACAAGACTGCTATGTGCTTTACATCACAGTTGATATATATTTCAATGAGTAACTATTTCCTTAGAATTTCAGATACAGTTGTATTCAGAGCAGAAACTGTTGTCATAAACAATTTACATCAATGTTAGGAATGTTCCTCTCCTACGTAAGTCAATGGAAGTCAAAATATTTCTTGTCAATACCTTCTCTGTGACACACCTTTATTGATACTGTAGTCAGAGAAATCATTCATGATTCCAATCACTTAGATGGTAATACTTCTCAGTGTCATTCTTGCAAAGGTAGGGTGTGTGCATGCAGTTGTATAGATCCTTACACCATGTTTACATTCCCTGCACTTAGTGCAGAGTTTGGAATTCACGCATGCTAAGGAGTTCATACCTGATTTGTATATTCACAGTTCTCACAGGCCTGAAATTGTACTATCAAGGTAATCATGTAGGCAGAGAAATTTGTACTGTGGTGTGGAGACTGTTTATCCTGGGAGCTGCATGCTCATAATTGCTTGAAAACATGTTTCTAGCTTCACAATTGACTTGATGTAAAAGTAAGTTGCTGTGTTTATAAAATGCTGTATTCAACTTTAGTGATGGATTGCATTTCACAATAGACCCATAGCTTAGAGTATGTATTATTTGCCCCTTGCTGGTGGCATAGGCATGCATATCAGATATGTGTTACATTACACAAGTTTGTAAAGAACATATCATCATTTTCTATGCCCATCTAGCAAATTATTTAAGATGAGTATTGTATCACTTTCTAGTAAAGTCAAGGGTTTGTCATTTGTAGCCCACAAATGTGTTCAGTCTATGATATGTAACTGATAACCCTCTACACAGGTGGACATCCAAGAACACATTTACCCATTTGTACTAGAAAATTGTGCATTGCTTTGGTTAATGCTGCCATTTACTACTCAGTTACACAGCTGTTGTTCTCCTTACATGACTTGTACTCTCACTTTTTATTCCCTTTACTTTTTTGAGTGCAGGTGTATTTACTTGTGTGCACTAATACAGAGCTTTATTTTTTTACTTATTTTGTACATTGCTGTTGGCTCTGACATAGAGGACAACACCAGTAGGTATACTGCAAAACTTTCAAGTGGGCAATACAATTCCATAATTTGTACTTATTTCTTTGGTGATTGACTTGCCCTCATGTATTCTTTCCCACCACCACCCCATGCCAATAATGGAAGATTGTGCACTGGCATTTGTACATTTTAATGTAGTCATGGTTCCATATATTTGTGAGAAAATAAAATGCTTGGTGGATATTGTAGACAATGCAGTGATACAGTATCACTGATATTACTGTACACAGAACAGATGTCTCATCTTACTGACATATAACTACTTGCATATGGAACTAAGCAGCTAGTTTTTTTTTTTTCAAACAGACTCCACACTTAACCTTGGGCCTCAGATGAGGTTGCATATTTACCATAATATTTCCCTGACTATTTGGTTTTGCTGTACAATTTTCTGTGTCATGCGATCCATAGTAAGCCAAACAGGGTTTAAAAACATTTTTGGAAGAGGTCTTCCAACAGCAGCAGCAGTAACTTTAAGTAAAGCATACTGCACATAGAACTTTCTAATGGCAGCAGCAAATACTAACATTTTTTCAAATCACATATTGCTCTTAAAGTCTCATAATATGACAGCAATACAATAGAAATACACACATCAAATTGTAAGAGTATTATTTTTTCAAGGTTATACAGCAGGGGATGAGGTTAGGTGATTTAATAAATATGACTGAAAGCAATGAGACACGTTGGATTTTGAGATTAAGGGCACACGAAGGATCAGGTTTGAATGACATGGTACCCTTAAAACCTGAGTTAAAAAAAGACCATTGAGAAAATAATACTCTTACAATTTGATGTGTGTATTTCTATTGTATTACTGTCATATCATGTGACTTTAAGAGCAACATGTGATTGGACAAAGAGTTAAATGAATACATGTGTATATAGTATTTAAATGACTTCTGTGTGCCTTTTCTTGGTCTGAAGAAGCAATTAGTAATTGTGAAAGTGCTTACTATACCATTAAAGTGTCTGGATTTTACTGCATTGTTTTGTATGTATTTGTACGCTCAGCTATGGATTAGAGTTTGTTTTTTATTTCTTTGATATGTGAGGAGTTGAGGTTGGTTGCACAATATATTCTGATGGCTGTGAGTTGAGAGGATGCAGTCCTTTGTGGCAATTATGTATGCATTTGTTCACCTGATCACAAACTTCTGACATGTACAGTAACAGTCATACAAGTGGCTGTTAATGAATGTCACATTTCTGAATGTATGTGTATAGGGGTTGAAATAAATTACCATGGTTAGTTGTTTCTATTTTTATTATGATATACTCTTACAGTCAGTAATGTTATCGGTAATTTCTGGGTAGAAGGACTGTTTGTGGAAAAAACGTGATCAGCAATTGTCATTTGTTCAAGATAAGCAGTCATTATTCTGGTGTTGCAAGGCATATACATTTTTGTGTGAAGTTATCTGGAATACTTTACTTTCACTATATTTTAACATAATCAGCTGTCAGAGGTATACATAATCAAAGTTGCTGTAATTGATGAGTGTGAGAGATGTGAATGACTGTGTGCGTGGTGGAGGGATGCACTGTAGTTAAAACAAGTTGCCCATAATTGTTTTCACTTGCCATCAGTCAGACATCAGCATTGTCTCAGTAATTGGCTGTCTGAGGGGATCTGGGCAGGATGCGTGTGATAGCAATGCACCATTGGCACAGTGGCGCAACAAGTACTGATGTAATTTAACTGTGCTTGGTTCTCTAACTGAGAATTGATCATAATTCCTACTGTGTTGGTTCACCATGTACTTTCTTACTCTGAGTGGATATCTTCCATATGAATTGGTTTCTTCTCTTAAATGCACAGCACTATAATATATGCTTTGACAATTTGTTTCTTTACATTCATCCCAATATAACACCAGAGAGGTAGACAGAAGGTACTATCTTATTTTTTTTGGAAGGGCAAGAAGACAGGAACTGCTTCAGGACAGAATTTATATAGCTATGAGATTATTTGTCTTCGTGGCAGTGGTGCAGTGATTGTGTTGTCATCTCACAACTAGAGGTTTGTTGGTTCGATTCTTGGCTGGGGTGCCTTCTGTATGGAGTCTGCATGTCTTCCTTGCATTTGTGTGAGTTTCCTCCAGGTGCTCCAGTTTCTTCCCACATTAGAAAGACATGTATCTGGATTGTTTCGCCCAAAGCCTCCAGTGAAAATTGGCTTTGTTCCAAATCAGACTTTCCCAGCAAACAAATGTTAAATAAATAAAAATAATTCTCAGTTTATACCATTAAACATTTGGAGGACCATTGTTGTGCTAGTTTTGAACATTAAGCTTTAGACACAGCTTATTTTTCCTTGAATGCGAATATAAGACTAAATATCTTTCCTTACTAGTGTTTTTTTTATGTTAAGGCTATCATTAGATCAAAATGTTTTAAAAAGCTCTAAGATGCATCTTGAATCATATGACTTATGGGGGCTTAGCAAACCCCAGACACCAGGCTAAGTTCACTTACTTCCTCCAAATCCATTGCAGTAGAGCCCTGTCCACTTAGGGTGTGTAAAAGGATAGGGGTAAAACTAAAAAGTAAGATAAAGGCGGAAAAAAAAGCAAAAAAGTTGCAATTTATCTATATGGTATGGACCCAGGATGCGGGGAAAACTGGGAGGTGCAAAGGGTACTGGTGCACAATAGATAGGAGTCTTTTTCCTAGGGCTGCATTTCACTTATGGCTGACTGTGTTGATTGCAGTCAGACATCTGAGGTGTATATAGTCAGTAAAGTACCTGTAATGAGTGGGTATATACAGAAATACAGAAAAAGTCTGTGGATGAAAGAGAATTACCCCACCTGTTGCTTGATCACAGGTAATAGTCATTGACTAGTTGTAATATAACCCTACCCTTTTCCAAACAGCCCTATGTTTTGCGGCAGAAATACTCTTACCTGACTATGAACACTTTTACCACAATAAAATATACAGATGTGCATGTATCAGTTCACCATATTAAGGATAAAAGGTATATTTTTTTTATGAATTTCATAATTATATTACCCTTAAAGGCACCTGTTGCCACAGTGAGTTAATGTGTAAACCAAGAACTCTTTTTATGCTCATTGAATAGCCCCTGACTTCTATCATCTTTCTTTTCAAAGATGTTTTTCTGACTTCATGTCCCGCTCCAAATCCCATCACCAAGTCAACAATGTTTGACAAAATGTCACTGCCTCATGTCAGTGCTAAAAGTACTTTGAGCAAAACTTATTTAAAACCACAACTGAGCTTGTTTATATCAATAAAATATTCTGAGTATGTGAGGCATAACTAAATGACATACCTTTTACCCATATGTGTGTGTGTGTGTGTGTGTGTGTGTGTGTGTGTGTGTGTGTGTGTGTGTGTGTGTGTGTGTGTGTGTGTGTGTACATATGTGAGTACGTGTGTGTGCATGTGTATAATTTAGCATGCTTTAGGTGATAGGTTTATAGATTAGTACTAGGCTAACTTCCTTAGTGGGCCATTTTAAGCCTAGCCAATTAACCCATGTGAAAATTAAACCCTGCACCTAGTGTCTGTGAGGTAAGTACCTTAGCATTATGCCAACCTCCTACCATTCTATGTTATGACAAGCTTACCTATTTAAAACCAAAGGAACCAATTCCATATTCTCAAAATGCAGAATTAATCCACTGTTTTATGGCTTAGAAATGATTCATCCAGATATAGATAAAAGTTAACAAACAAAAGTTGGATTGTCCCATAACATCAATTACTATGAAATACTGCTCAGTGGCTCATATTAATTGTGAATACAGAGCACATTTTTATCTCTGACTAAATGCTAGACTGCAGATCTTTGCTAATATTTTTATAATATTTTATTGACATTTCAGTCTTGTATACTATCTGTAAAGAAATTTAAGTAAAAATTGAAACAACACCTCCAGGATCAACGGATTTGACAATGTATTGCAATGTAGTAACTTACCAATTATTACTAAAATCTGTTCGCCATCTATCTAGCTGACTATCTGTCTGCTAATTTACACACTGCATGCAATGCATTGTTTTGTTTATGCATATTTAATTTGCACGGCTTTTTTATAGCAGTATGCATTTGTCCTTCACTTCCTCCTCAAACTTACATACTGAGTGCAGCACTGATTTTTTATATATACAGCTTTTAAAAACAGTTAGTCATTCTTGCACTGATTTTTTATATATACAGTTTTTAAAAACAGTTAGTCATTCTTGCACTGATTTTTTATATATACAGTTTTTATAAACAGTCATTCTTGCACTGATTTTTTATATATACAGTTTTTATAAACAGTCATTCTTGCACTGATTTTTTATATATACAGTTTTTAAAAACAGTTAGTCATTCTTATATATTTTGTCTCATTTGTAATAGAAATATGTCATGCTTGTAATGATTAACATTAAGACAATGGTCCACTAATGAGCTGCTTCCTGTAGTCCAGGGATTGAATCTCTCAACATCTAATTGCCTATGTTTTGACTCTGAACATGCCATTTAACTTGACAGTACTTCAAGGCTTAATCAAAAAAAACGTCAGTATGGATCACTGCTCTCCCTAGTTTAGAATAGTTACTTACAATATAAATAGAATACTCCGTGTAAACCAATAAAACATCATACAGGTGAGTAAATTACTTACTCTAAACAGCTATAGAGTATCATACATTTTTAAATGCACCCTGTGATTCAGTTGTTGACCAATGCTATATGTTAAAGCAGTTTTATCAGTGTTTACATCTGAAACTTATACATAGCTCTCAGCTCCATGTACTGAAATAGCACTTACAATTAACACTGAATCATATTATTGTTTACTGTGTATAAATAATTGTCTCATTTCACAAAGATCCAAATTTTATATTTTGCTGTTTTTCATAATACCTCAGGGGTTATTTTAATGTGTATTGACTTTATATCTTTTAATGTTTTTGGAGCTTTTCACCATGGAACTACTCTGAAAATAGAAATGCCCCGGTAGGAAATTCCTTTTCAACAAATATACATAAAACTAAATAAATTACTATTGCTTTTGTTTAAATAAATCACATATTTCCTAATTTCATTGAAATTGCATGACTTATGTAAAAGGCAATTGATGTCTCTTATTTATTTCTTTATTTGCATTTGTTTACCAGGATAGTCCACTGGGCCAAGATGAGCCCATTTTCAGTGGAGGCCCAGAGAGAAAAGCTCCAGACGTAATACATATACAGAATCATAGAATACAATATTATACATATACTACAAAGCAATACATTACATAATAGCAACATAGTACAAATTCAATACAGCAACATACAGTAGAGTAATAAACAGTCCTAGAAGAACAACATGCAATAGGTCAATACAAGACCAGATCATGGCTCATAACAATACATTTAGCAGTAGGCCCAGTTGGTGATAAGAAGAATTTGGTGTGAAATCAATGCAAGATGTAAGCTAGTACTATCTAGGTTGTTTGTATAGGCCAGATGCCAGAAGGCTGAGCTTTAAGAGAAGGCGAGAAATAAAGAAACACAGTCTGGAGGTAAGATCAGATAAAGGTATAGCATTATTTTGAGAGTACATATAGAAGGAAAGTCTTTCAGAACAGAAGAGAATATGGGTTGTTATTTATGGTGTAAGAAAGGGAAGAGTCTGGGGTAGGAAGAAGAAGAAGAAGATGAGGGTTCAGGTTATAGGAACTACCGCTGCACTGCCATAGAGAGGTGAGGTGTTTTTTAGGGATTACTTAAAGAGAGGGGCACTGCTAATAGACCTGATTGTTGATGAAAGATTATTCCATAGTTTGGCTACAGTAAAGCAATAGGACATTTGTCCTGCAGCACGGGTTGGTTTCACTACATTTAAGAGCAGTTGGCTATTGGATCACAGAGGTCAGTTTGGATGGTAATGTATGAATTCTGAAGACAAGGAAGGCCAGTTAGATGGTTTATAAATAAATTTATGTGCAGTGGTTAATTGAATAAGTGACAGATAATGTGGTAGTTCCAACCAGTTTAATTGGTACAGAGATGTGCAGCAGTGAGAAGAACTCGCATTCATTATGAATTTAGTGATTTTATTGTAGCATGAGGCTAATTTGACTTAGAGCAGAGCTTGAATATTCATCAGGAGAGGTGCACCGTAAAGAAAAGAGGGTAATAGGAAAGAAAAGGTGAGAGATAGTTTTGCAGAGTGGCTGAGGACATATTTTTGTCTATAGAATCCCCAGTTTTTGGTGTGTTTTTTTTAATATTGGTTTGAATGTGCAGGTCTCTTTGAACAGAAGCAGATACAGCCCAGACATTTTCTTAACTTAGGAAAGTTTAATTGTGGTACGGAGTGTAGCAAACTCTTGAAGTTTCTGCCGATATAATCTACAAGAATGTACACTCTAAGTCTAACAAGGTGAAACACTCATACTTTCTTAGTTTATCTAGTATATTGTCTGCATTCAGAATGAGGTAACTCAAATTCAGATGAAATATACAAATTCTTGAAATTCAGATGTAACTAGCAAGATCTGTTTTTTTTTTTTTTTTGACAAAGGAAACAAATAATTGTTTCTTTCCTTGAGTACTCAATACTTTCTAGGCATGCAGTTGGTTAATTTCCTGTTTCAAGATGATTTGTAAATGTGTGGTAACTGTATTCCAACCCTTGATCTCTTATTGTTGGTTATATATAGTACTGAATAAACATGACTAACATTGCATCAGAAGAAAACAATTTCTTTTGCTTATAGAACTGGGTGATGGCTGGTGGTGGAAATGTTCAAATAGTAGTCATCTCACTGGGAAAATTACTATTTAATAGCATTTCCTAGGTGAATATTTCTTTTACTTTCCTTAATTTGCATTTTTTTCTGCAGATTTATAAATGTCCTTAAATAAAGGCTTCAGATTGTTTCCTACATAAATTAAATAACTGCACAACTAAGTTACTTCACTACAATGCAGAGGATATGAAATTGTTAGTATTTCACAGAATTCAGGTTGTAATTGGTTGTTACCAATTTATCTCATTTACCTTGAACATATTATCAACTGGATACTCTTGATAAGTATTTTCTGTTTTCAGGTCAATCTACATTGCATATTTATGGATTTTATTGTTATTGTTTCTACTTCAAAATCAGTCAAATATTCAATAGTAAACTTCCCCCCACAAATCTTTTTTATACTTTTCAATGAAAAACTGCCACAGATAAATCTTAAATTATCCTACCAACTCTAATCCCCCCCCTTAACTTCTGGACCTTTTGGATATAACTTTTAACTCATATCCCCTAAAGTTACTTTCTCTATCCAAAGCTATAGTCTGACGTTGACAAAATAAATTCAGCACTTCAGCCATTTCTCATATATCCCCGTCTTACTCACCTTCCTCAGCTTAGCCATAAATTTGCTAATCAATTAGCATTTATTTCTACTCCTAAGGTTGAATCCTCTCTCCTTCAAACTCTGCACAATCTTTTTCTTTATACCTGCTCCTACTATCAATATGTATCATCACTCCTACTATTAATACATCTTCTCTCTTCTCTTCTATCTCCAACACTCTGTCTCTAGTTCACAAAAAATGTTTTCCTCCCTCCTTCTCATATTCCTCCCAGGCCACTATACCATAACCTATGAATCTCTGTATATTCCTTCCACAATATGCAATTGATCAGTGTTCTCCTCAGTTCCATACATCCAACAAGTGTCATCAGGCCACTGTCCTTCTATCCTTCCTTCCTTCCTTACAAATTCTCATCGATGTTCTATACCACCTATGCAAAATCTGAAAATCACATCCCCACTGGGTTACAAACTGCTACCCTGCTTGCCAGTCTTTGGACGTCCACCCAAAAGCCTCCCCTTATTTTCCATTTGCATCCATCCAACATCCCTTCAAATTTTCCATTGTCTGTTCCTCCTATTTCTCTCCAAAAATCTATAACTCAACCCTATGGTTTGTTACCTAACACTCCACCAATCCTTGTCTCTCAATCTCCTGCTGCCACTCTAATCCTTTCCAGTTGGAATCTCTCTCTTAGTTTTCTATTATTTTCTTCAATAAACCCCCAGAACATATGCAGGTGCCTCTTTTGATCATCTCCTTTAAGTATTTAAAATCTATGTACTTACTTAATTCCCACCTTTTTTTAATATTTTAGTCACCACCCAATGCCTAAACCACACCTTCCTTGTGCAAAGCCCATTTCATCTTTATAATTCTAAGCATGTTAAAGGAAGATCTTGAAACCATAACCCATTTATTTATCCCTCAAAGTAGATTAATGCCATAAGACTTGTAAGCTTTTCAACATTTTCAAGACACCTCCCTTCTTTTCTACACCCCTCACTACTATCCATATAACCCATTTTAGCATAGCCTGGGCCACAAACTGCATCCTGTTATTGTTAGGTTATATTTATGGTGGTAACATATCTAAATCAGGAAATTTCCACCAACATCCTTTTTTCAGGCTTACATCCTTGTACTGACTATTTTTTCCAATTGTCTCCCTGGAAATTCATCCATCACATTTGATCACTGTATGGCATAGAGTTACGATGTCTTAACTGTATCACAGAGGACTCGACTAACAATGTAGACACTAGAAGAAAATGCACATTACTGCAGCAGTGACAGGGCAGGAAGCCCAAAGCATTGAAAGCATAATTCTAGGTTGAGGAGGACATATACTTGAAATACCCAAGCTGGTGACAACAGCTCCTATTCTTGCATGTGAAAGAACATGAATGCACAGGGATAGTAGGATGCAGGTAGTCTCAGTGGTGATGCAGGTGTATATTTCCTGAGAGGAAGAGCTAACCCTTAATAGTAACATGTTCTGTTGTTGGGATTCTGGTGAGAGTCCTAGCCACACACATGGCTATCTGTGTGATTGACTCTTCTGGATGTTCTTTCCTCTGTAATGTACTGTGTATGATCTTTGTACAGGGGATGAAATGGGCTTCACCTGCTAGAAGAGAGCCTGATGGTTGGTTAACCCAGGTTAAAAAATGGTAAGGAGAAAATATGAATCTGTCACGTTATATCTTTGTCTCACCTATCATGTTTCTCTTTAGGATAACACCTATATGGTTAAGTAGTCCCACCCCATTTAAAAAAAAAAATCAGTTTTCTAATAATAGAAAAACAAGAAACCACGGACTTGAATGACAGAAGATTTATTAAAATGAAATTTAACACTAACCTTTTCAGCGATGAGCACAGCAAGTGCAATGTAAGAAGTAAAAGTAACATTTAGTATACATTGTATACTTTTGTACTTATACTAAGAACTGTTGCAATAGAAAGAAATTTGAATTAGCGATTGTTTAGGTTTGACAAAAAGGTTTATTAACAAGGTATATACACTCCATGTATGTACTTCTTTGTTTCTTTTAGTTAAGCTTTGTGCATATATACATTAATTTTATTAGTATAAGAACAAAAGCAAAATTATTAAATGTATTGTTTTGATACATGTGATTTATACTAACTAATTTCATACAGACATATATTTTGTATACAGGTTTTGAACACATGCGTATATATAGCGTATATATTGCATTGTCTTTTTATACACATACATTCATTCACTATTAACTTGTCATTTGTTTGATATACAGAAAATTGGTTTACTATAAGGGTAACGTGCTGTTTCTTTAATAGTTTGAATTTTTTAATTGCTTACATCACTGATTAATACTATTTAGCCTACAGGAAGTGATGTAATAACTGTTTGAAAAAGTTTGGCAGGCGCCAAATGAAAGCACTTATCTGATATCTGATTTTCTGTTACATTTGTTTTATTTTAATAAATCTTCTGTTGGTCAAGTCCGTGGTTTCTTGTTTTTCTGGTTTTAGTCTGTCGTTACTCTAATTGTCTTAGTTTTCTAATAATGTCAGCCCTTCCTCTTAATATAAATACCTGTTTGGCCTACAACTCCTTAACCTCTCTCTGGTTCTTCTCTCCTATATTTTGCAACTTACCATACACTCTAAGTCATAAATAGATATAACTATATAATTAAGGTGACAGCTGCCACTTCAGCAGACAAACTTCTTATCCTTTTTAGCAGATATTTAGTTGACCTCCATACCATAAAAAACATGTCTATGGTTAACTTAATTTGATAATGATTGCATACTAGATGCTATCATTCATTCACTTCCTGAAGTAAAATCACCACATCAGGTACTATCATTGTAAACCAGTAGTGTGGGAAAAAGAGTTTAAGCTTATTGCAAAAAGTTCAGTATTATCACATTAGGTAATAGTCCTCATCTATAGCTCACCATGCAGCAATATAGCTAGCATGGCTCTCCAAATGAATATAGCAGTCAGGGACATTAGCAACTAGGTCAACATTTCTATCTTCTTTAGTCATTGCATATAGCAAGTTGTAATTCAACTAATTTCAACAGACATTCTAGGGAGGTCAGAAGAAGCAATAATCCCTCTGTATTCAGTCCTGATTAGTCCAGTTATATAACATTGTGCTCTTTTAGGTATCTACCTATGCAGACATATTGTGCAGCTAGAAAGACCACACATGTTCTTAAATAAAAAAAAAATATTAAATATTTGTCTAAAAAAGTCTAACTGCCAGGGAATGCAAGAAACCCTATATCTATGCAACTCTCCAAGAAATCTTATGCCTCCATAAATCAAATAGTCCAGTTAACGCAAAAGTCAGATATCTAAAAGCACTTCGACAAATAAATAAGACAAGGAGGGCTACACTTGCCACACACTAGCTACCCCTTACCTGGAACAAACTTCTTCTCCAAGTTAAAGAGTGTGACACACTGCCTGCCTTTAAAATATGAGCTGGACAACTAGATGGTTATTCATAAATTCATCCCTGGTATGATTGGCCTGACACTTGCTAAAAGTGAGGCAAGGCCTAAGCATGAGTATTGGCATGACAGAAATGGCCTTATGGATCACTTACCCTATGAGTCATATGATCGCAAGATCCTATTCATTTTGTCTTTCTAGAAGAAGGTTTTTGTTGATTCACAGCTTAGTAGCAACTACTCGCTTATATATATATATATATATATATATATATATATATATATATATATATATATATATATATATATATATATTGCTTATGGCCTTTATTAACAAAGGCATTTGAGGCTAAACTTCAACTAAATCTTTAGTAAGTGGTTAAATCCAACACGTTGCACTACCCTATATGATACTTTACATTTGGGTGATTGACTAGGGGACGTTCTTCACCAAGTAAAAATGAGTGATAACATATGCAATCCATCACTAAAGAATGCTGAAATTGTAGCCTGGAAGTTGAGTGGATCTCTCTGTAAGGCTTTAACTACACTGTCCCAATCATATCAATGTATTCAGTATCAGTAAAGGATAAACAGCCATCTTTATGTGTTGGTTAGACCTTTGGCATTATGCAGAATCTTAAAGATGTCAGTGAATTTTTTTTTTTCTTTGCAGGATTTCTCTGTCACCTCTCTTTGTCAATTTCCAGTGAAAAGTTATTTTCTTTGTGTACCAGTAGCAGCCTCTTCAAAAGAAAAGAAAATAAAATGACAGAAAAAGAGGTCATTTGTTTAAAAATGTGTTAAAGGTTTGTAGATATACTTCTCAGACTTTGCAACCTATCATTACTCATTCCCTTCTCAATCTCTTGGTTTCTGTGTTATGTATATGCTATATCTTAAATCTCTAATCCTGGTATTATACTACATCTAAGTTCATGTATTGAACTTCAGAAAAATCATTTCCTTGTTTCTACTTATCTCGCTGTATCTTTTTTCTTTCTCCTGAAGGTTTGTGACGTATGCTTTTTTTTTTTTATTTTTTAACTGTTTATTACTTATGTGGTTTGCTTTGTACTAACTTGGTCAGTATAGCTGGAAAAGATCTTTGGTCCAATGTCTTAAGCAGTATTATAGTTTATGTATCTGGTGCAGTAGATTTGGTTTGCACAAAACCACAGTATAATGTTTTTGCCTAATGAACTGTAGGATGCACAGAAATATACACTCATCTTCAGTCATTATCCATTAAGCTGTACATTACTAAGCACTGCACAGTTTAAAAGTATACATGTTAAAGCTAGGCTAAACAAAAGGCATAGTAAAATGCATTTAAAATGTAGTTAAAACAAAATCAAAAAGCATCAAACAAACATTCATACAGATAACATGGAGTTAAATAATTCCTGGGATTCATATACAGTTGTGTAGGCAGATCCCTATTAGTTGAGTGAGTTTTCAGAAACTTGAAACCCATATGGTTGAGACCATATGATCGAGTTTGTGAAACTCAAAGCTCTTGAATGAAAATCACGGTACAGTAAAGATCAGGAACTCTATCCTTTTCTTCACAGTAGTGTTATCTTGAAGTTGGTATATATAATTTGCAAGGGGTGTTGGTGATGCAGGGGGCTTGCCCCCCTGCATAAATGTAAAAAAAGTATATTTTTGTGGGGATTTTTTTTTTCTGATGTTCAAGTTTTCGGAAACTCGATCATATAGTTTCGCCTGTATGAATTTCAAGTTTCTGAAAACTCGATCAAATAACATAGATCCATGTAAGCTTTGTGCAAAGCCTACACAATTGCTGTACATTAGCACAAAGAACAGTAAGACTCATCAAACATGCATGCTTTTCCTTATGTTTACAAGTTTCTAAACACCATTTTGCAGCCAGTAGCAGTATTGGTGGCCAAGAAATGGTGCTGGGAGCATGAGCACAGAATGTAAACAAAGTTGCTTGCCTATAGGCAAACCTATTTTGCCAGCACTTGTGGACAGCTTATATGAAGTAAAGGCAAATGATTTTTAAGCATATAGATGCAAGGGATGTGGAACTAAGCTAATTTATATGTAATAGAGTGTGAACAGTGCAGTGAAAATTACAAGAGGAGGGTAAATGCAAACAATTTACTCAGTCAATGCATTCAAAGGTGATGATGCCAAAAAGAAACATTTTTAAATAGAAAGACATCCATATTGATGGTTATAATAAGTAATCTTGTTTACAAGTGTTTACTCATGTACATAACATAAAAACAACATGCAGGTTTGCAGCATCTGGGTCTGTTTGTAGTGACTGTTGTATTCTGAGCACATTTTCCAAGCCATCTTTTATTGGAAAGAGCCCTTCTGCACCCTTGTGAGAGAAGTGTGATGACCACAACATCTGGTGAAGGATGATTCATATAGTTCTTGGAGTAAGAACCCTCACTGGCTCTTTTGATTTTTTTTAAAGTTCTATAAATTTTTAGCTTCTGGTATTTAATCCCTGTGTTTGAGCAGGTTTCTGCTTGCACATCATGGAGCACCATGCACTGCCACACAATTGTGAGAGATAGCTGGACAGATAATTTTGACAAGTTTTCCCTTAGATACAGCTGTAGTACATTAGTGTAGTCCTCATCCTTAGTACATTTTCAGTCTAAGAAGTATTTCTAGTGAGCTGTGACCTATTAAACCACCAGCCAAAAACCCCATCAGAAATACCCATATACAGAGCACCACCTAGATCATTCCTGAAATCACTCCCTTTGTGATAACAGTTCTTCAAACCTAGCATTATGGAGAGTTGGACTACCTTTGTTTCTCCTGCCAGCCTTGTTGACTTGGGTCTCCTGAGGCAGTGTAGCAACAGCCTCATGTACACTGACAACCCTCTACTAATAACTCACTCTAATACAGACTGTGAGAGATGTATCTACACCAGGAATCTTGAATCCCTGCTCTCTTGTACTCGTAACAGTAACACTGAAGAGGATGTCGACTCATCCACCAGTACTCCTGCACATAGTACCACCACTCATACACATAGTACACATTCAACGCATAAATCAACATACACAGATTTTCTCTCAAAAAACTTACTAAAACACCAGATACCTCCAGAACACAAGACTGCTACAGCTAACACAGTTCCTACAGTACCCAAGGCACATAGCAACACCAGTGTCTCACCTACCAAACCCGCAAGGCGTGACACTCAGAAAACAAATTTTTTTGTCATTAAAGACTATATTGTGAGACACATGGATGTCCCAGTCTCCAGGTTAGATAAGGAGAAAGTCACAGTCAGCTGCCTGTCCATTGCCAGGATTCGCCACATCATGCATGCATTCAGGTTTCTCGGCAAGAACTACCATTATGACTCTGTCATAGCTCATGTTGGTGTGAATGACCTGAGATGTACCTCACTGGACTATATGAGGAGCTCTCTGAGTATGTGTCCTAGACAGGTATGTCCCTAGCCAATGACTGAGCTCTTTAAGTATGTGTCCCAGGCAGGTATGTCCATAGCCTTGAGCAGCATGTTACCCTCACCTAGAGTGATGCCACAGTATAAACAAAAAATTATTGATTTCAATAATTGGCTTAGTTTTTGGTGTCATTCAAAGGGGATCCAGTTTCTGTCAGCCCTGGATGACAAGGTCAGAGATGATTTGCAGCTGGCACCACTAGGCTTTCGGCTACTGGTAAAGGCTTTTGCATCCCCCATAATGTCATTCTTAGGCAAAGTCTCAAAAACAAAATTGCCAACATGAAAACTACCAATCATAACAAAATAGTAAGGGAAAGTTTGTTTATTAATGTTCACCTTGGAATTATACTTGCCTTCTTCTTTGTTGCAACATTTAACATCAGATCCATCCTGGGTACCTACACCTGGTGTTTTGTTGGTTTACAACAAAATAAGGGTTATTCTGTTAAATGCTAGTAGCCTACACCAAAAACTGCACTCTCTGGAAGCACTCCTATCACTGGAAGATGTAGATGTATGTACAGTCACAGAAACATGGTGCAAAGACTCAGAGAGTACTCCGGCCTTGCAAGGCTACAATGCCTTAAACACCTTCAGACCACAAAACAAATATGTGAGAACCAAAGGAGGCAGTGTTTCTATTTATATTAGAAATAAAGTCACCTCCTGACTAGTTAGACAGAACAATGTCATGGAGTTATTCCAAGTTCAGATTACTGTGGGTAAGACCCCCATTCAATTCATAGCTATTTATAGATCCCCCTCCATGAAACATGATCCATACAAGGCCTACTTGATCAAAATGGAGTCAATCCAAATATTTCCAAACATTCTAGTCATGGGAGATTTCAATTATCCCACCATCAACTGGGAAACCTACTGTAGCCCTAACTCACTAGTGCAAAAGTTCCTTGACTTTGTTAACTCAAATGCACTTGAACAAATTGTTCAAACTTTAACAAGAAGAATAAGCATTCTAGATTTGGTACTCATTAACATGACAAACAGATGTACTATCACAACTATCGAACCCTCAGTAGTTAAATCTGACCACAAATCAATCACCTTTGAACTGGCACTAACAACAGAACTCACAAAGGGCGAAGGCAGACTAAAAAACTTCACCAAGTTAAACTATACTGTCCTAGGGGAAGGTAGAAAAGCATTTTAAGCCTCACCCCTAGCTGGAAGTGGCATCATTTTATTGCTACAAGGGAGTTGCATGTCTGTCATTTTTTTAAAATAGTGTTGTTTTATGGGTGTTTCTCACACAACATTGCCTGCTGCTAGGTATACCAAAACAAACAAGTTGTGTAATGCAGTCGCTATTAAGATAGGACATTGGTAATTAGTCACAATGTATGCATAATCACAGATTCAAACACATGGCTTAATAAGGCACAAGCATACATAACATAGTCTTATATTCTCATGCCACAGGAAAAGCCTCAGTAGTTCTCATGGGAAAGACAAATTTCATCCACTGGCATCATCATTTTGAAAGAAAGCATTTCTGTGTAAAAAAAAGAGCAGAAAAAAATGTAATAGGAAACCCTATCCGTATGTGTAGATATATATATATATATATATATATATATATATATATATATATATATATATATAGATATATAGATATATATATATACATATAGATATACTGTATATAGGGGTCTACTTCACTTGACCTAAAACTCATTTGACTAACATCCATTTGATCAACACCCAACTGACCTAAATTTCATTTGACTGACAACTCATTTGACTAACTCCCATTTCAACGACAACTTACAATGCTGAATTTTAACATAGTAAATCTTAAACCATAGACAAGCACAGTTAGAACACCGATAACTAACCCTTTCCAGAACTTAAAAGTGACTTACTAACCCTCTAAACAGAAATGGGACGATGGATAATCAAACTAGGTGGGGAGGCTATGCACCTCAAACCCCCAAATTTGCCCACCACAGCCATTCCTAATTACATATATTAACTCCAGGATTGCACTACAGTGAGGAAAAAGGCATATACCTTTAACTTACTTTAGAGTACTCTACACACTGCCACTACTGCTGGGAATGCACAAAACATTTGCCAAATTACTTTAGATAATTCCCATAAAAAATGTAAATAGAAAAACCCACATTTAGAAACACTACAGCACTACTTTCTCCATGACTATCAGAATTCTAGCAGTCAGCACTATAAGTTACATTAATTCTTTTTATCACAAGCAAGTCACATGTGAAGGAAAACCCACAAGTCTATGTCTTAAATGTCAGTGGAATGGGAGTCAGCCAAATGAGTTTTAGGTCAAATGAAATTTAGTTCAATTGGGTGTCAGACAAATGGGTGTCAGTCAAATGGATTTTAGGTCAAGTGAAGTAGACCCATATATATATATATATATATATATATATGTATATATATATATATATATATATATATATATATATATATATATATATATATATATATATATATATATATATATATATATATATATATGTATAAAGCAAATATCTGCCTGTCTAGACAACATTGTTAACTATCTACACATTCACAGACATACTGACTCTAGTGACTCTAAGGAGTAATGCCAGCATTTGAACAGACTAAGATCACAAGGTATGGACCATTTCCTGAATTGCATGTGCCACATGAGATGTTCTTTTACAATTATGACAGTGCACATCTGTATTGATGCCAACACCATTCATTCAGACATTGATGTTCTTCTAAAAATGTATGGAGATGTATGAAGTGCACAGTAACAATGCACAGCTATATACATATACTACATGTATTAGAAGGCTTCGCTGCATAATACAACTGACAAACACCCATGGACAGTAGTCTGTCACTGCCAGATTCAAACCTCCTCCCTCTATACTTACGAGTTTAGAGTGGACAGTATCAACAGCTAGTGTAACAGGTTAACTCTTAACCAGTTTGATATGATTCTTTTTTGATAGCATGATGTAAGCATTGTGTTTTTAAAAATGTTTATTGCCTGGAGAGCAATACAAATCTATATGGCAATCTTCTATGAGAGAACATATGTTTCTTAAGTGGAATTCTACATAATGGGTGCTGTCACTGACACAGCTGTACTGTTTATTGCCTGGGGTAATACAAATCTATAGGAAAATCCTCTGAGGGAAAATATGTCTCCTAAGTGGACTTTTACATAAGGATTGCTGTCATGGACACAATTGTACATGACAATACACAGAGTGACATACTTACCTAATAGCAGATTTGAAGCCCATACCTCTCTATTTTTACAATCAATACAAAACAGACTTAGCCACAAGTGCCACAGGAGATCTGTCAGTTGTAGGGGCACAGTGCAGAATTTTGATGTGCTAACCTCATCAGTAGAATGGAGAAAAGATGCTTGTGATAAAAGTGAGTTAGGGGATGCGAGCATCTTCTCCCATTTTGAAATCTTCCACTGATTAGAAGTTGATACAACATGGCCATTCAGGAAGCTGTATCTAATGGGCATTGAAGATACACACACACACACACACACACACACACACACACACACACACACACACACACACACACACACACACACACACACACACACACACACACACACAAATTCCCACACTGTGAGATTTGAACTTCCTACCTGTCTAGGTAAGCACAGTATTAGCTGTGAATGCCATAGGAAACATCTGACTCTAAAAGGGAGAGCATACCCTTTTAAGAGAATGAACTCCTCACTGTGTTTCAGAAGGGATGTTTCTGCTAAAATGGGATAAAGTGCAGGGGGACTTTCATTCAAAGGTAAATGTAGTCTCCACAGGAGGACATAGCGCATTTGACACTGAGGTGTTATTTCCTGTCACTACACCTCCCAGGCAGACAGACAAGTTTTCCCTGGTGGGGACTTAACCTCCCATTTATCTAGTTACACAAACTAGAAAACACAGTATTAGTCGCAAATGGCACAGGAGCTATCATAATTCAAGGATGTGAAAAAGCACATTTGTAATTAGCAGAACTTTACTTTTCAGAACAGCTGGTGCTGAGCATCAGATGTTTTGGGACAAGGGCATATATATGGACAGGCCCACATAACAGCACTGTGATTGTCCCATGTGATGGCATTCTTGTCTACTAAGCTTTATATATTGCTCTTCATGTACTTTGAATTACTGTACCTGTTTCACAGCATTGGATGCCAATGACAATCACAGTTTTAAACCAGTGGACTATCAATCAAATAATATAAAAATGCCTGAAATCCAAAAGTGGAATAAACTCTTTTTCTTTTCATGTTTTTTTTTTTTTGTTGGGGGAGGCAAGCTCCTTAGACTCCCCAAATGCATATATACCAACTCCACAGCTGCAGCACCTCAAAGAAGGGAGCAAGCTCCATAAAGAATTGAATGATTGCTGGCACACAAGTAGAAATCACACCTGCAACAATTTCCTATGGGAAAAAGCATTTTTTGTTATGCCATTTGTCTTATTTTCCCCTGGTGGCCAATGAGGCTTGAGCAATTTCACCTTAAGTATGTGTAGGGAGGTGGTGTAATATACAGTACATTATGTTATTCAAGATGACATGGTAATAATAGATGAAGCCCTGTAACCAGCCAGAAGATGTAATTGATTGCTTAATTTGGCAAATATTTGTGAAAATGGGTGATATAACTACTAATACCTGTCCCCTTAAGCTCAGCAAGATTTCTATGAAACACCCAAATTATCCATGCATAGTACATGAATGTAAATGCACATTCACACACACACACACACACACACACACACACACACACACACACACACACACACACACACACACACACACACACACACACACAAACACACATGTACTTTCTTCTCCATGTCATATGTGAAACAGGACAGTGACAGCTAGCAAGAACACAGTCTGATATGTCAGCACTTTGTCAGTCTTTAATGGGTTGACTATAAGACAACTAACCCCCATTCACAATTATAGGTTCGTAGATTCATAGGCAGGTACTAGGCTATTGGCCCTAGGGCCTATATAAGCCTAGCCAAATGGTACCCTGGCTTTTGCCATCCAAGAAAATTATTTTCCTGTGCCCCTGTTGAGCAGAGCCACAGAAGTGATCCTCAGGGTGAATGCCCTATCTCCCATCCAATCATCAAGATGTTTCTAGAAGAGTGCTAATGAGAAGCTTTGTTTGATATAGATAGGTAGTTTGTTCCAGAGTATGGAAAGTCTCTGGGACAGGAATCTATACCTCCAGCATGTTCTGTTTATTGTGGTGACAAGGTTTAGGTCACTAGAGCGTGTAGCTCGGAGGGATTGGGATTACTTTAAGTTGAGCATGTCCAACAGCTCTGGGTTGGACATACCTTTGTATGTTAGGCAGAGATCACCTCTGAGTAGGTGATATGTGAGTAAAGCTGGAGTTTATTTGAGACAGTCTGCATAGGGAATCTGTTTGAAGCCAGTAATCCTCTTTGTGAGCTATTTCTGTGGCCTTTCCAATTGTTGTAGATGTCCTGTGAGGTACATACCAAAAGGGGTGTTGTACTCTATAATGGGTCTAATGAGCGACGAGTAGAGGGGAACAATGACCTCTTTTTTTCCTGGATGAGAAACCTTTTGTGATGAGGTGTGCCACATAGAAGGATTTCCTGACTACTGTGGCAATGTGATTATCAAAGGAGAGACTACTGTCCACCTATGTCCCAAGGTCTCATATCACACTTTCAGTGTTAAGTAGACTACCGCATATGTGGTAGTTCATGGGTACAGAGTTTTTACCAAAAGGGATGACAATGCACTTTTTGGCATTGAGCTTGAGGCCATGGCTTTGACACCAGGCATCTGTCTCAGTGAGGCCCTTTTGTAGGATGTCCACATCGTTAGCAGTTTTGTTTATGGCTCCTAGTTTGCAGTCATCTGCGAACTTCATTAGCCAAAGACCTTCTGTGTTAGCATGTACTTCAGAGAAGTAGATACCAAACAGGAGAGGACCTAGGATTGAACCCTGTGGTACTACACTTGTCACTGGTCTGAAGTTGGATTTGTAGTCTTCTACTTTCACAGTGTGGGTTCTGCCAGTGAGCCAGTTGGCAACCCATCTTGTGAGATAGGGTTTTATACCTACTTTAGTGAGTTTATCTATAATTCCAGCATGGGGAATGCTGTCAAAAACCTTGGTAAGATCTAGACAGGCTGTGTGAACCACCTTACCCTCATCTACGGCTTTGGTGACCACTTCAAAGAAGTCTATCAGGTTTAGGAGATATGATCTACCTTTTACAAACCCAAACTGGGTGGGGTCCAGAGTTTGGAAATTATAAATGTAATTGTTTATAAGTTCTATGATGATACATTCCATAGCCTTGCAGACAAGGTTCATCAGGCTAATAGTTTCATAGGTGTATACTAGGCCAATAGCCCTGCAGCCTTTACAAGCCTAGCCCATAGGATTACCCAGGCATCATGCCACCCAACCTTAGTTCCTAGTGTCTCTGTCGAGTAGAGCCACTGGTGTGATCCCCATGGTGAATTTTCTATTTCCCATCCACTCATCAAGATTTCTCTTAAAGAGGGCCAGTGAGGTGCTCTACTTGACATGTATGGGAACTCTATTCCATAGCATGACAGTCTCTGGGTTATGAACCTGTCCCTCCAGCATGTTCTGTTGATTGTGGTAGTGAGGTTGAGGTTCCTGGAGCATGTTGTGTGGAGGGATTGTGATTTATTTAGATGTAGTATTTCTAACAGAGCTGTTTCAGACATGGCTTTGTAAGTCAAGCAGAGATCGCCTCACAGTAGGTGATATGAGACAGAGAATAGTTGGAGTTTTTTGAGTCTGTCCATACAGGACAAGTGTTTAAGGCCTAGGATCCTCTTTGTGAGGTACTTTTGTGGCCTTTCCAGTTGTTGCAGGTGCCTAGTGAGGTACATGCCAAATGGGGCGTTGTTCTCAATGATTGGCCTAATGAGGGAAGAGTAGAGGGAGACTATGACCTCATTCTTCCTGGATGCAAAACCCTTAGTAATGAGATGTGCCACATAGAAGGACTTTCTGACCACAGCAGCAATGTGGTGGTCAAAAGAGAGGTTGCTGTCAACCTGTGTTCCCAGATTTCTTATAACGCCTTCTGTGTTCAGTGGACTACCATTAATGTGGTAATTCAAGGGAACCAAGTTTTTCCCAAAGGGGATGAAGACACATTTTTTGGCATTGAGCTTAAGGCCATGGTTCTGATGGGTCTATATTATAACAACAAATTTTATAAAGTTCAAATGTTATAATATCGAACCAGTTTTGTCGAACTGTTAGAAAAATATGTATTAATGTGTGTATGCTTAATGCTAATTAGTAGTTAAAAGAGTTAACATGTTTTTCATTCTATTTTATATGCACTGTTTTATATGTAAATTGAGTTTCATATGAGAACTGAAAAAGATGCTTTTTGAAACTGCAGTGTGCTTTCTGAAACTTGCAAGATGCCCTCTGACCTAGTAATTGCTAGCACAGCAATATTCACGTTTATACCTTTTTGAAATGTACTTGAGAAGCAGGTGCTTATCTGCTAGGTCAGGAATGAATGAATGAACAATGCTATATTCTGTAAATGTAATGATTCTAAACAATCAGCTCTGTTTGAAGTATGAGAACATGTACAGCTGCAGAAGCTTAGAGATAAAGTAGACAAAGGATTATTAGAGAAATGAACTGTTAGCTTTGTGCTTGAATTAGCCATAGTACCTTGAATGGTAACATAACATGTATCTAAGCGGTGGTAACCAAGGCCACATTGTTTTCCTTAGGAAGTTTCTCACAAAAATTGATAAATCAGCAGAAATTCATGAGAATGGTGGTCAACAAGTGATGATGAAAAGACTTGTAACTTGCTATGTCAGCTTGGTAGGCAATGTCTTATTAGAAAGTGTATAAAAATGAAAGTATTTCCTGTTTCTAGTTAGACAAACTGCAATAGCACGTTTTTGTCTCCTTGTTGCAAGATTAAAGTGCCTTAACCTGAACCTACCGTGTTTTGATCATTTTTAAAGTATATTTTCCTTTGACAGTTTGGTCCTTTGGACCGGAAAGTACCTCTCGCTCTAGGCCTAGGTCAGAATTGGGCCCCGGTGGCATGTATCCATATGGAGAAGAGGCCAAATCGGCTCTTCTGTTTTGAAAGACCTCCGACTGAATTGTCATTTGAAAGAGGCCAGCCACTGTTTCTGATCTGGGATTGGAGGACGAGTCAACGATCCGGTGGATCATTTCACGGAGGGTCAGGTAAGGAGGAATTTTCCTTTTTCTGTTTTAGATCAGGGACTAGTTGCAGAACTGTTTTTTGTCAGGAGGATTTGCATGTACAGATCAGGGACAAAAAGGTTACTGTCTTGTCATAGATCAGGGAAACAGAATAGGTAGACAGTTATTCTAGATAAACTGTGAAAAGGTGTAGAACTGTGGTACCATGTGATTAAAAAGGGTCACCTAACAATTTAATGCTTAGCTAAGGAAACATGGGAAATCAGTGCACGAAAAATTTCCGAGACCCGCCCCTAACCAAAGACACAAAATATATGCAATTACAGCGTGCCGATAATATTAAGTACTATACGAAATGGGTTGAAGAATACAAAGTTGATGGTAATTTAGATAAACCTGCACTTGTTAAACTCATCAGACAACTTAAAACAGATGCAAAAGGTCAATTAAAAAAGCAGCGGCAATTGGGAGCCCCTCAGGCACATAGGTGGCTTGAGGAAGCAAATCGCAGAGAACAAAAGATTAAAAATTCAAAAGCAATGTTCTTATATAAAGAAGATAATAACTTGGTAATAGCAACGGCCCTTCCTCTGCCCCCTCCGCTTCCCTTACCAGAATATGAAGCGAGTGGACAAACTGATCCACCTCCGCTATACCCAGCTGTTCCTGCAAAATCACAACCGTTTGTCAGGGATCCTATCGAGACTAGGTCTCGAACACGCAACTTGAGAGGGGAAACTGAATTATATGAAATGAATAAAAATTCGCAAGCTGTGAGTGAGGAAGAGATATGTCCACTCATAGAAGTACTGAATCCACAGGCAGGACAGGCAGGACAGGATCCGACTCTCTTAGTTTATAGACCGTGGACACCGGAATATATCCGGAAAGCCACAGAGGGAATTCCCCATCCGAAGGTTAATTTTAGAAAATTTTTAGAAGACTTACAGGGTATGAGATTAAGTTACCATTTGAATGGAGAAGAAGTAGAAAAATTAGTTAGACAAATTGTAGGTCCAGATTGGCACATGATCAGTGGCAACTGGAATCCTCGTGACGCAGAGCTCAGACCACTCCCACATAGTAATGCAGAATTGGATAACAGAGTAAAAGGTCTGACAGACCGAATCTCTGTAAAGTGGAAGCCTAGGGCTGATTGGACTTGCATTAATCAGTGCATACAACAAGAAGGTGAAACTGTTGATAGATATTATGCTAGATTATTAGAGTGTTTTAATAACTATTGCAGAATGCAGATACCTGAAGATCAAACACATGATTCCCCATATGAGCAGCAGCTAAAGAACGCATTCTTAAAAGGTAGTATTACTCCCATTAGCAGCTTTATTACAAAGCACATAGTAGATCATCGTACAGGTAGATTACAGTCATTACTTGAATATGCAAGACATGCCGAAAGGCATTTTAATAGCAAAAAGAAAAAGAAAGCTCAAGTATTTGCAGTAGAAGATGGGTCAGAAGTCTTTGTAGCACAAACCGGGAAAAAGGGTAAGAAAAATGCCCATGGAAACCAACAATCTGATAAATGGTCAGAAGATTTTGAAGAAAGAAAGAAAAGGGGTGAATGTTTTAAATGCGGGAAAAAAGGACATTTGGCAAGGGATTGCAGGTTAAATAAAAAGGTAACTGCAGAAGATAAGGAGGGTGAGGAATGACTATATGATAGTCAGGAATCACTGGATGAGAACAAATAAGAAAAGACAAATGCGAGTGTGGTAGCAAGGGTAGAGGATGTGACAGAAGGGATAGAGGATGTACATGAATTCGTAGATGATGAAGAAAATGAAATTTTGGATTTAGCATTATTGAGCCTGGAGCTCAACTTAGCAGACACAAAACTGGAAGTTACGCTTCTGGTAGAAGGGAGGGAAGTCAAATTTTTGTGTGACTCAGAGGCTTCATGGACCCTGATACATCCTTCCAAATTACCGGAAGATTCAGAATCACCGGATTACATACTAGTAAAAGCAGCTAATGGACAACTGTATCGGAAGCCACTCTCCCATGACATAGCAATAACTGACCCCGTTTCAGGAATGACCCAGAAAAGCAAAATTGTTGTTTCTGCAAAATGCCCAGTAAATCTCTTGGGCAGAGACTTAATGCAGGTATTTGGCATAGCTGTAGTCCCAACCATGCAGGGTATGGAAGCACAGCGACAAATGGATACTTTTGTAGTGCGACCGGAGGGTGAGACATATTACTGGTACAGCCAGGACTTGGTTACGACTGGTCCAGGGGCAGTAACCGAAGAACTGATGAATGTAGCCATCAGTAAATCCCCCTCCCTTGACAATGACAAACAACATTTGTTGCATTGTACTCTATATTACTGTAATAGACCAGGACCTGATAAAGAATATGAGCAAGAGTTGTTTCAGAACCATGCGAACAGGCTAGTATTACAAAATTTGTACTGGGACACAGAAGGAAACAATATAATAAGCTGTTCTTTGCCCCAGGAATTTTTATCGCTCTACAAATCTAATCGATTGCCACATTTGAGCTTAACTAAAAATAGAAATTTGAAGTGGGCAGACTTAGGAGAAAAAGTCACGAGGTGGGAAAAACAGACAGAGTTAGAACTCTCTGAACAAGGAGTACAGAAGCAGAAATTGAATTGGATAACACAGACACACCCAGCTGTGCACTCACAGGCCAGTGAGGATAGCTGAGTATTACTCTTACTGGAAGAAGAGGAAAAGGCCTTACGAGACATACCAGAGACTCTCTAGTCAACAGGGAAATCAGATGTAGGACTTATTCGTACAGCAGGACCAGTTACTATTATGCCAAAATCAGCACTTAGACCTCAGAAAAGACAGTATCCCTTGAGAAAGGATGCAGAGATAGGGATCAAACCTATAACAGCAGCCTTACTTAAGGAAGGAGTCTTAATAGAATCCCCTGATTCACCATATAATACACCGTTATTTCCTGTTAGGAAAGCAAATGGGGAATGGCTTATGGTCCAAGATTTACAGGTTGCAAATGAAGCAGTTATACCCAGGGCACCAACGGTGCCAGATGCACACACCTTATTGAATGATTTGAAACCTCAGAAGAAGTATTTTTCTGTGGTAGATATTAGCAATGCATTTTTCTCGATACCGATACACCCTGACAGCCAATATTGGTTTGCATTTACATTTCAGGGAAAACGGTATACATATACGAGATTACCACAGGGATATTGTGAAAGTCCAATGATATTTGCACAAGAAATGGCAAGTAACCTGGCAGGATTTATTCCACCGAAAGGTAGTCAGATTTTACTCTATGTAGACAACATTCTGCTGGCAGCCCCCACCCAGCAAGAATGCAGAGAGGATACCATAGCATTATTACAATTTTTAGCTACTCAGGGACACAAGGTAAACAAAAACAAACTGCAACTTTGGAGAAAACAAGTTAAATACCTAGGATATGTAATATCCAAAGAAGGCAGAATTTTAGATGAAGACAGAAAAAACAGCAATATTACAAGCACCTATACCGACTACCAAGAAGGAAATTATGTCCTTCCTGGGAACTACTCACTTTTGTCGGAGATGGATACCGAATTATGCTTTGGAATCTGCTCTGCTGACTAATTTGATATTCAAAAAGCCGATGGCAGCACAGGATTTATTACAGTGGACACCAGAAGCAGAAGCAGCTTTCTGCAAGTTAAAACAATTGATAGCATTTTCCTTAGTTTTAGGATTACCAAACTATCATAAGCGATTTTTTCAAACTGTAGACTGTAAGCAAGGTTATATGACATCAGTGTTGACACAGCAGCATGGGGACATACAACGCCCCATAGCTTACTATTCATCACAGTTAGACCCAGTGGCGCGATCCTTGCCCCACTGTGTACAAGCAGTAGTTGCAGCTGCAATGGCAGTGCAGGCTTCAGCCTTAGTAGTGTTGTTCCACCCTCTCACATTGAGAGTGCCTCATGCAGTCGCAATCATTTTACTGCAAGAAAAAGTAGCATATCTTTCGCCTGCTAGACATCTTTCCTGTATGACTATACTATTGAGCCAACCTCATATGACAATTGAACAATGCACAACTTTGAATCCGTCAACCTTGCTCCCAACCCCTGCAGATGGCGAACCTCACTGCTGCCTGCAGGAGATTGAGCAAAAGACACTACCTAGACAAGACCTTACAGATGTTCCCTTGGATGATGCCGAGGTGACATACTATGTGGACGGCTCGTGCAGGAGGGGTCCTACAGGACAGAATCTAGTGGGGTATGCAGTAGTTTCTGATACCGAGATTTTAGAAGCGAAGTCTTTACCACACAACTTATCTGCACAAGCAGCAGAATTGATTGCCCTGACAAGGGCATGTACCCTAGCAGAAGGTAAGAAAGTGAGTATTTTTACTGACAGCCAGTATGCTTTTTCTACTGTACATGTTTTTGCACAGCAGTGGAAAAATAGGGGAATGATAACATCTACTGGTAAACCAATTAATCATGCGCAGTTTATTTTAGATTTATTAGACTCTATTCAGTTACCTCAAAAAGTAGCTATTTGCAAATGCGTAGCTCATACAAAACAACAGGATAGAATTTCAAAAGGTAATGCGAGGGCTGATATGGCTGAAAAGCAGGCAGCTTCAGCTTCAGAAGTTTTTCTTTTGAATAAAAACCACAAGAAGTAACTGCTCTGATCAAGAGACCAACACTCACAAGTCCAAAAAATAGTTTAGCAAGAAAGAGGTAGGTCTCACCACGATGTTGTAGAAAATAAAACTCTGTATCTCTTTTCAATAGAAGCAAAAATATAACTTTATTCCATAAACAACAAGGATAAGCGCTTTCGCGTAGATTAGTACTACGCTTCATCAGATAATCTGATAATCTGATTATTTTCTACAACATCGTGGTGAGACCTACCTCTTTCTTGCTAAACTAAGTTTTTCTTTTGAGTGAGGAATTGCAACCCTCTGAGATTTTAGATTTAGAAATGTTAAAAACAACGCAGACACTTACTACAAATGTAGAAAAACAAAAGTGGATAAAATGAGGAGTAATCCTTGAGAAGGGACTGTACATCTCCAAAGAAAAGAATCCAATTCTACCATCTAACTTGTTTAGATATGCAGCTTTGTTGAGCCATGGGCAGAGCCATGTCTCAACAGGGGGGATGGTACAGTTAGTGAATCAAGTGTTTACGACGTATGGATTTACTAATTATACAAAAAATTTTTGTGCAGCATGCCATGTTTGTAACAAGCATCATGCACAAGGGGCATTGAAGCCTAAGCAAGGAAGTTTCCCTACATAACCGTATCCATTTCATACTATTTGTATGGATTTTATAGAACTGAACAAATGTGAAAATAAAAAGTACTGTCTTGTCATTATAGATATGTTTTCCAAATGGGTGGAAGCTTTTCCAACTAAAAATCCAGATGCAGCTACTGTTGCAAAGGTCCTTGTTAAAGAAATTATACCCAGATCTGGCATACCGAAAAAGATTTATAGTGACAATGGTACACATTTTGTAGACCAAACAATACAACAACTTAGTCACTATTTTGGGATATCATTGAAAAACCACTGTGCGTATCACCCCCAATCTGCAGGATTAGTAGAGAGGCACAATGGGGTGTTGAAGAATAAGCTTAGGAAATTGATTAGTGAGACACAAAAGAACTGGGTGCACTGTTTACCTCTAGCACTGTTGAGCATGAGAACTGTTCCAAATGCAAAGGGATTAACTCCTTTTGAAATTTTGTTTGGGAGGGCATATTATACATCTCAGTGGAAACCTCTCATGTCTGCAGAGCAGGAGGCTGACACTTCACTTGCAGGGTATATGAGGCGATTTTTGAATAACAAACTTTTGCAGTTAAATTCTGTTTCAGATAAAGAGCAACCGAAATCGGAAGCAGCAGTAGCCCAAGGCACCTGGGTCTGGGTGAAGATTGTGAAGAAAAAGAACTGGAGTTCTCCAAAGTGGGAAGGGCCATATCAGGTACTACTGTTGACACCCACGGCAGTCAAGATCGTGGAATGAGCATCCTGGATTCATTTGACACACTGTAAATTGGTTAAGAACTTTGAACTGGACAAAAACCTTGTTACTGTTGTAGAACGAGAACAAAATGGCCAGGTATAGAGTGATTAGAGACACTGAGCAACCTCAGAAAACTTGCATGATCATTTTGATAGCTATGCTAATTACATTGTTCTTTTTGTTGTGGACTTTCCTTTTTCCTGCCACAAAAGTTGAACTGATTAAACATGATGGTCCAAACATAGACTGGCATCCGAACTTTAACACTTATCAGGCAATTACATGTGTGTATGCTGAGACTTTTAATGTTTCAAACTGCTGGGTCTGCACAGCCATACCACCAGCATACGGGGGGTTATTAATGACTGCTATCCCCCTAGGGGTCAATGAGACCTGGTAAAATCTGTTTTTTGACACTGTAGCTATTAAAGCATATGATAAGGTAGCACTGTATTTGCCTGTGACACAAAAGGGAATTATATGTTTTTACAAAAATGATACCATACAAGTGGGTTGGAGCAAGTGTAATGTGACCGTACAATATAAATGTTATACAAAAGCAAACTATTTAGGTGGATCTTGTAGTACAGATTATAACTCATTTCTTAAATCTATGCATAAGACTCTTGATCAGGTACAACGTAATCCTGTACTTTTTAAACAGTTATCTGTGATAGATAGGAAAATGTTTCATGCAAGGCAGTCATTTCGTAACAAAGTAACCACTAAGGTAGAGGACTGTTATTTTGTGTGTGGTAAAAATGCATATAAATAGTTACCTGAGAATTGGTCCGGCAGTTGTTTTTTGGGATACCTGGTCCCGGCCATACGACACACTGCAGTCTTGCCTCAGGGAAATATTCGAAATACCCGAGATGTAACCAAAATGACTGTTAAAAAACCTGAGAATCCAGTGGGACAGATCGAGGCGGGCTGGAAAGACCATCATAGTGTGGGAACCAAACTTACGCACATGGACTTGAGTGACGCTGTCATATCGTGGGCAGGCATGTTACCTACATATGGCGCAGTTAAATCGATTTGGGAGCTGCGAAAACTGTCTAAACTTCTCGAAGTGATGAGTAATGCAACTTTTTCTGCTCTTGAACTGATAGCTGATGAACTGAATGCAATGAGAACTGTAGTGCTCCAGAACCGAATGGCTCTTGATTTCACCCTACTGGCGAGGGGTGGAACGTGCGCTTTAATCAAAGAAGAATGCTGTGTGTTTATTCCAGATCATCAGAACGAGATTAATGACCATCTTGAGGTAATTCAGCAAGTGTCGGCCATGACCAAACCAGGCCAAAACCCTCTGACGGACTTTTTCCAGAATTTGTTTGGGGGGGGTGGCATTCCATCCTAATGAACATTTTGATTACCATTGGGGTGGGATTTCTCCTAAAAGGAGTTTGTGTTTGTTGTGGAATCCCCTGCATGAAGAAATTAATCAAAGAATTTATAGACATATCAGTTTCTGAGACTATGTATCAGAGTACTGAATTTGAAGAGCTGCTAGAATGTGAAACACTTTCATAAAGTTTAAACTGAATGACTTTCTTAACTGCAAATCCTGATTGGAAGAGATTAAGAAAAGAAGCAAACTGTTTATTCTTTTTGAAAATAGAATTAAAAAGTATTAACAGGGGGAAATGTTAGAAAAATATGTATTAATGTGTGTATGCTTAATGCTAATTAGTAGTTAAAAAAGTTAACACGTTTTTCATTCTATTTTATATGCACTGTTTTATATATAAATTGAGTTTCATATGAGAACTGAAAAAGATGCTTTTTGAAACTGCAGTGTGCTTTCTGAAACTTGCAAGATGCCCTCTGACCTAGTAATTGCTAGCACAGCAATATTCATGTTTATGCCTTTTGGAAATGTACTTGAGGAGCAGGTGCTTATCTGCTAGGTCAGGAACGAATGAATGAACAATGCTATATTCTGTAAATGTAATGATTCTAAACAATCAGCTCTGTTCGAAGTATGAGAACATGTACAGCTGCAGAAGCTTAGAGATAAAGTAGACAAAGGATTATTAGAGAAATGAACTGCTAGCTTTGTGCTTGAATTAGCCATAGTACCTTGAATGGTAACATAACATGTATCTAACAGGTGGTAACCAAGGCCACATTGTTTTCGTTAGGAAGTTTCTCACAAAAATTGATAAATCAGCAGAAATTCATGAGAATGGTGGTCAACAAGTGATGATGAAAAGACTTGTAACTTGCTATGTCAGCTTGGTAGGCAATGTCTTATTAGAAAGTGTATAAAAATGAAAGTATTTCCTGTTTCTAGTTAGACAAACTCTGTAATAGCACGTTTTTGTCTCCTTGCTGCAAGATTAAAGTGCCTTAACCTGAACCTACTGTGTTTTGATCATTTTTAAAGTATATTTTCCTTTGACACGAACGCTGAAAACAGCAAAGGTGCAGGACACCGAATTCTTTCCCTGGGAAATTCGGTGGGCCGTTGATGTGGCTTCACTGTTTTCAGCATTCGATATGTTAGAACTTTATGGGTCGGGTTCAGGTAAGTGTGCGATTGTGTGTAGGTTAGGGTTAGGGCGCGGGTCAGGTGAGTATTCGATAGTGACGGACCTTAGGGTTAGAGTCGGGTTAAGGTAAGTGGATAGCTAGTAGTGTATGTAAAGTTTAGTTTAGGTTTAGGTGTAGGATTTTAAGTGTATGCGTGTGGATTGCTGTTTTTTGTGTGTGTTTGTGTTGCGTGTATGTTTCTCAGTATAGCGATTTTTTTCCCTGGGAAAAAAATTGCTATTCTGACTGTTCGATGTTTGCAGATTTTGGTGTTTAGGGTTTGATATTATAACATTCGATCTTTGTAGATTTCGATGTTATAATATAGACCTGGTTCTGACACCAGTCGTTGATCTCATTGAGGCCTTTCTGTAGGATGTCATCATCAATTGGGGAGTTAATAATAGCTCCCAACTTGCAATCATCTGCAAACTTTGTCATCCAGAGTCCCTTCGTGTTGGCCTGGACTTCAGAGAAGTAGATACCAAAAAGGAGAGGACCCAGGACCGAACCCTGTGGGATTCCACTCACGACTGGTCGGCAGTCTGACTTGGAGTCAGCTATTTCACACTGTGGGTTCTATCTGTGAGCCAGTTTGCAACCCACCAAGTGATATAGGGGTTGATGCCCAGCCTAGTAAGTTTTTCTAAGATTCCTGAGTCGGGAATGGTATCAAAGGCCTTGGCCAAATCAAGGTAGGCTGTATGAACCACCTTACCTTCATCCACAGCTCTGGCGACTGACTCAAAGAAGTCAACCAAGTTGAGCAGGCATGATCTACCTTTCACAAAACCAAACTGTGTAGGATCCAGAGTTTGGAGATTCCCTATATCCGTATTTATTTGGTCCATGAGGATGCATTCTATAGCTTTACATATCAGACTCATCAGGCTAATGGGGTGATAGTTCCCGGGGTCTGTAGCCATTCCTCCTTTGTAGAGAGGGATGACTGTAGCAGTGCGCCATTCGGTGGGGACAAAGCCTGAGGTGAGGCTGTGATTGAACAGGGCACACAGGTAAGGTGCCAGTTCACTCTGTAGTTCATGTAGAACACAGCCAGGGATACTGTCAGGTCCCATAGAAGCTGTATTCTTGGCCTTGGACAGTTCTGTTTTAACCTGTGCAGCAGTAATACTGGGTGCCTGCCAATCTACTGGTATTGTGATTGGCCCTTTGGGGGTAAAGTTAGCAATGAATCTGTTTGCCAGTATATTTGCAATATCTGTTGGCTCGATATAGGAGATACCATTGTGCAGTAGCTCATAGCAAATCTGGTTATTGCCATGGAGATTCTTTACATAACTATAGAAGGCCTTGTGGTTGTCTTTACTATTTGCTGCAATTCTGTTTTCATAGCTAGCTTTAGAGGATTTGATGAGGAATCTCAACCTTTTGCTAAGGCTGATAAGGGAGTCTTTCTAGTCCTGGGACTTCACCTTATTCTACATCAGTTTTCTCCTTCTGTTGTAGAGTTTGTTTATGGCAGGGGACCACCAGATTGGCTTCCTTTTTTTTGAGGAGAGCATCTTAGTTCAATCGGGTATGGCGAGATCCATGCATTTGTGTATGTGTTTGTACAGTGCATTGGTGTATGATATGGTCGTCATGCAACTATTCTCCATTTGCATGGGTGCCTTGAAGTTAGCCACCTCTGTTTTTAGGAGCCCAAAGTTAGCTTTGGAGAAGTTTTTCATGGTGGCTACCTTTGTTGGGGGGTGGGATGTGGATTTCCAAGGTGATTAGCTTGTGATCAGATCTAACCAGGGACAAGTTGACTATCAGTGTGGAGCAACGGTCACCCATGTTACTAATGACCAGGTCAAGGATGTTGCTACCTCTAGTGTGGGTACGAATGAGTTAGTCCAGGGCACTGGAATTAATGAATTCCAGAAAGTGTTGGGCAAGTGTATTGGTACATGAGTAGTTTTCCCAGTTTGGGGTGGTAGTTCCCAGGGTCCATGGTGGCTCCCCCTTTATAGAGTGGGATAACTGTCACTGTGTGCCATTCAATGGGAACAAAGCCTGAGGTGAGGCTTTGATTGAACGCAGTGCTTAGGTGGGGTGCCAGTTCGTTCTGTAGTTCATGTAGAACGCAGCCTGGGATGTTGTCAGGTCCCATGGATGCTGTGTTTTTGGCTTTGGAGAGTGTGTTTTTTACCTGTGCAGCCATGATTACAGGATCTTTGCTTTCTTCCAGTATAGAGATGGGCCCTTTAGGGGATGAGAGGGGGGTTAAGTTAGCACTGAACCTATCTGCCAGGATGTTGGCAGTATCAGTTGGTTCTGTATATTTAGTGCCATTGTGCTGTAACTCAGAGCAGATCTGAGTGTTGCCATTGAAATTCTTGACATAGCTATAGAATGCTTTGTGGTTGTCTTTAGAATCAGTTTTTGTAACTAGCTTTGGAGGATTTTATGAGGGATCTCAGCTTCTTACTGGGGCTGACCGGGGAGTTCTTCCAATCATGGGATTTTACTCTTTTTTGCAGCAGTTTCTTTCTTCTGTTGTAGAGTTTGTTTATGGCAGGGGACCAACAGAGTGGCTTCCTTTTTTTGGAGGATAGTATCCTGGTTCTGTTAGGGATTGCACGATCCATGCACTCGTGTAAGTGCTTATAAAGTGCATTTGTGTACGATTCAGCAGTCATACCTCTATTGTCCGTCAGCATGGGTGTCATGAGGTTTGCCACTTCTGTCTTAAGAAGCATGAAGTTGGCTTTGGAGAAATTTTTATGGTGGTTTCCCTAATTGGGGGGGGGGGGGCAGGATGTGGATGTCTAGGGTGATTAGCTTGTGGTTGGATCTGACTAATGAGGAATTGACCTCTGGTGTGGAACACTGGTTGCCCATGTTGTTAATACATTCTCTTAGCAGTCTTGAAGATTAATATAAAGGAATACATTTTCCTGAGGAAGAGAGAAGAAAAGCTGAATACCATCCGCTTAACTGTGATACTGCATGCCTTTTTCATTTATGTAATCTGCTGATGGTGGTATATACAATCTGGGTAGCAGATGACCAAGATTAAACTCCATGGGGCATATGCACTATAGCAGATAACTGTAAGATTAAATAATATCCAGTCTACACACTATAGTGATGCAAAAAATAAGAAAGAAATTCCTTGAGTATTGTCAATGTAATATCAAAGTGACTGCACAGTCTGTTCTTAAAAGTGCCATGATTCATGGTGTCTGATACTGCTGATAGATCGGATGGGGAAGTGGGAGACCATAGTCAAATATAACCTTTTATCTCTTGTTATCAAGAGGTGGGTTATTAGAATGTAATTTAAAGGCTGTCTTCAGGTTTAAGATCAGACTAAAGTGTAACAAGGTCAGTGATATACCTGAGTATACACCACCTTCTCAAATCATCATCATCATCATCAGCCCCCTTTTTCCCATTTTCTACATGGGGTCAGGGAATCGTGTTAACTGTTGCCATCTCCCTCTTGATTCAATGCCACACTCCTGCCTTCTAACACTCATACCTGACTATCACAGATCTTCTTGCACACAATCCATCCACCACTTTGCTGGACATCCTTCATCCTCCTAACCTTCATCTGGTCTGTCCCAAATCTTCTTCATCAGATTGCTTTCTGCTTCTCTGCACATGTCCAAACCACCGTAATCTGTTCTCTTTGATCTTTTCTGCAACTGGAGCTACTTTGGCTTTTGCTTTTATGTCCTCATTTCTTTGTCTGTCCCACAGTGTGCATCCTACCACCCTTCTCAGGCACTTCATTTCCATCACCTCTAGCTTCTTCATCTGCTCTGCCTTTACTGCCCAGGTTTTTGTACCATACAGTAGTACTGGTCACACCACTGTGTTGTATACTTTACATTTCAGCTTTTTTGCCATTCTTCTGTCATAGACTACGCCTGACATTCTATGACAGTTGGCTGTAGCCCCTCTGATTCTAGCTTTAACCTATTCCTTCAGACTGCTCTTCTCCTCATCCACCCCTCCCAGATACTTGAAGCTGTTTCCCTATTCTGCTATCTTCTCTTCTATCTCAGTGTTCAGCATCTTTTGATTTCCTCAATTTGTTGCCATTACCACTGTCTTATCTGTGCTTAGTTTCATCCCATGTGCCTTCAGTTTTGCATTCCATTGCTCTATACTTTGCTGGAGTTCTTGCTCAGAGTCTACCTGTAATGCCACATCATTTGCATACAGCAACTTTGTTGATCTGTCCCCTCCAACCTGTTTGCTAGTGTAGTCCATCACCAGTATGAACAGCAGTGACCTAAGAGCTGAACCTTGGTGTACACCCACTCCCACTAGGAACCCATCTGTGAGGCTGAACACTTTTTGTACTTGAGTAATTGGGTCTTTGTACATAGCCTGTACTAATTCTACCAAGGTTTCTGGGACTTCGAACTACCGCAGTACTGCCCAGATCAGCTTTCTTGAGACCATGTCATATGGTTTCTCCAAGTTTAGAAATACCCAATTGGACACTTTCATCATCTCTAGCTTCTTCTCAGCTATCTGTCTCACTGCAAACATCTGGTCACTTGTGCTGCATCCTGATCTGAATCCAAACTGCTCATCTCCCATCTTACATTCTAGTACTCTGCTTATCCATTTATCAATCTCCCTCTCTAGAACTTTCATACAATGCGATAGGAGTTTGATTCCTCTGTACTGCCCACAGTTGTGGATATCCCCTTTGTTCTTGTGCACTGGCATGAGTATGCTTATTCTCCAGTCATCTGGGATACGGCTTTCTCTCCACACTGCTATGAGTGCCCTCAGGAGCCATATCTCCTCTATCTCACCCGGCATCTTTATCATATCTGCTGTGACCTCATCTGGGCCTGCTGCTTTCCTTGACTTCATTTTCCTTAGTGCTATTCTTATTTCCTCTAGTTTAGGCTCTTCTCCTCTCATCATAGGCTGTTTCTGTGGCAGTACAACCTCTGTGGGGGTTTCTTCATTCAGAAGCTGATGGAAATACTCCTAATATCTGCCTTCAATGTCCAGTGGACTGGTGAGGAGGTTATTGCTGGCATCCCTTATGAAGGGTGTCTGACTATCTTTTTCATCTTTCTGTTTTTGCCTAGCAACCTGATATAGTTTCTTTCAAAAATAATGTAATAATAAAGGGGAGTTTACAAAGGTTCGTAATTTCATCGGTACTTACTAGGTCATTGATCTCTGAGAATCTTTAGAAGCCTAGCCCTGCAGTCCCATGAAATATTTAGACCTTGTAATTTAAGAATGAATAACCCAAAGTCAGGCAGAACATTTACATGTTATCCTTATCCATAAGGGACAAGGGTGCAAAAGCAGAGGATTAAATTTCCAGTTTCCCATCCGTTCATCCAGGTTACATTTGAATAGGAAGTACTTTGCTTTACATGGAGAGGAAGACATTTCCAAAGAATTGATATTCTCTGTGTGCAAATCTATCCCTCACACATGTTCTATGTATCTTGTAAGAGACTAAGATCTCTTGATCAGGTGTTTATGCCACCTTTGAACTTATTGATGTCCAGTAGATCTGAGAGGATAGGGTCTACTGAGGCTCTGTACATGAGGCAGAGGTCACCTGTATAATACCAATAAGAGTACAAGGGCTTTGATATGGGCAGTGTAGTTTTAATGATTTAGGCCCTTGGTTTGCTTGGTGAGAAATCATTGTTGTCATTTAAGTTGCAGTAAGTGTTTTGATAAGTACTTACCGTGAGAGCTTTATACTCAATCATCAGACTAATAAGTCCCAGATATTTGGTATGATCACATCCATAGACCTAGACTCCATACCCTTAAAAATAAGTTGTACAATGAAAAAAGACTACTTTACAATAGTGTATACATGGTGATCAAAGGATAGATTGCTGTCCACATAGGTTCCCAGGTCCATAACTACTGGATGGATTTTCAGGAGTGTGTTGTCAATGGGATAGTTACAGGGGATATTATGCTTGCTGAAGGAGACTATTATACATTTTTTGGTATTTGGTTTAATCCATGGTTATAACACCAGCTATTTGATTGGGAAATGCCCTCTTGGAGGATCTTTGTGTCCTGTTAAAAGTGAAAACTTGGTCAGCCATAAACCCTTAATAGTAGGTTTGGCCTCCAAGAAGTAAATGCTAAATAGGAGAGGCTAAAGCATTGTACCATGCAGTACACCACTATGGTGTTATAGAACCAGATTACTGACCAGACTGCCTACTGACCAGCCTGAAACAAGATGTGTCTTTTGGAGGAGGTAGAACCACCTACTCTAATATTCTTTGTTTTATTTTTGAGCCAGTTTACTATCAGGTGAGTTAAATAAGTATTAGCATTTAGCTGGGAGAGTTTATCAACAATGCCTGAGTATGAAATGGTACTGAACATGTTTGCAAGGTCTAGATATGTGGTATGTGCAAGCCATTCATGGCAAAGCAGTCAAGACTGTCTACTGTTTCCTCCAAGGCTGACATATATTGGTCCCTCCATCTAGACATTTTCACCAGAATCTAAGCCAATAGTTGAAGTCAATAATCATGTGTTCATATTGTGGTATCATTCTCTGTGATGGTGCATTGGTGCTGCAGGCTAGGGTTATACCTGCCTCTGTCACATATTCCATTATGTCTCTCCTCATATAGTCCAGGGATGTATATCTCAAGTCACTTACTCCCATAAGTCCTATGACTGCACGACATGTACTTTTGGTGCCAGGACATGAATGCATGCATGATGTGGCAGATCTTGGCACCTGATAGGCAACTAACAATGACCCTGTCCTTAGCCTCATGAGTAGTGCATCAGTGGGGACACCTATGATTAGGATGTCAGATTGTCCAGAGGTTTACCTTGTCGGGTTTTGAGTTGAGACACTGTCACTCTTAAATTCATGTTTCATGGTGAGTGTTGTCTGAGTTGAAAATTTGGGATGTAGCTGAGGCTACTAATTTCTTTGGTTAAATTTTGGAGTTCTCTGTGGTTTTAGCTAAGTTACCTTTAAGGGTCTCATATATAGATCTATGTGTTTGCTCTGTTCTGGGTGTAATAGCTATAGTGTGGTGTTGTATGTTACTAGCAACCTGCTTGTTGTTTATAGTAGCTTCATGTGAGAACTTTGTCTCCAATAGCATTGCATAACTACAATTCTCACACAATGTGCCAGCTTGTTTAAGTAGTAGGTGGTTGTCAGCAAATATGAGACAATTGCTATATTGCCTCAGGATGCCCATTTCAACCAAGCTGGCTGCAGAGGCAGTTTGAAAGTGCAAATCCATGCTTCCAGGTTACTAAAGTGAGCTGAAGGGGGATGAGATTTGGAGTACATTTCTGGAGGTGCTATCTGGCTGCTAGTGGATACAAAGCTGGTCTCAGCATAGCTGCTCACAGCTGGAAATTAGTAATGCATTGCTCCTTTTCTCACCAGAAGCAGGGAGTAGCACTAGTCACAGGCTGCTTCCTCAGAGGTAGTATTAAGCAGATGTTGATGGGCTCAGTGAACTTGTTGTAGTTTTCTCTTGGTAGATAATGTGGCTAGAGATTATACCCAGTAGACACAACAAAATGTCAAGCTCCACAAAAATATTAAAGAGGTTCAAACCAAAACTGTAACATACCAGTCACTAAAATCCCATACACACTGCCTAATCCTGGACCAGCAGGAATCAGTGCCCCCCCCCCGCATCCTCTTTCACCAGGAGCACAACCAATAGTAGCATTATTCCCACACTGGCTCCAAAGATGTGATATTTGGGCTTTCTAATGATTGGTAATCACTAGAAAGGCCATACAACTATATCTGTCTGCTCCTTCTCTCAAAAGGAAAGAAAACGAAGCACTATTCCCAAGCAGATTTCTGAAACGCAGTTCCTTGCTTCTCCATTGATTGGTAGTCTCTACTCCCAGATGTTACCAGTTTTAAAAGTAAGGCAGAAAAAGTAGTCTGAATATTGCAGTGAGCACAAGTGAGTGAGGTGATACAACAGAGGCTGACTAAAGCTTTTGACGTGTCTGAGATAAAGACCTCCCCAGTGTCATCCTTCAGTGCCCAGTAGAATGAATGGATAAGTTGAGACTGGGAGGTGCTTTAAAAGATAAAATTAAGAGTAGGAGCAGTCAGGCCAAAAGCCAACAGCAGAGAGTCAAACGTTGCTTGCATGTGTTGCAGGCCTCAAGTCTTATCAGAAGACAAGGCCAAGCAACAATCTGTGTATTTCTGTATCAATCAAGAAAACAAAATAACCACTGAAAAACAAGTGACATCTGAAGCTCATGTGCTAAAAGTTAACCAAGATCTAAGTAATCTCTCTACCTCTCATAGAGAGCAAATCACCATGCCAAACAGATTACTCCTAGTAGAAAATAAAATGACAGATTTACTCTAAGCAGAGAATAAAATGCATAAACAGTAACAGGCAATACAGACAACTGCTCTAAATGGATATATGAGTTAAGCAACTTCACTGCAGGTAAACACACACACACACACACGCACACATGCACACACACACACACACACACACACACACACACACACACACACACACACACACACACACACACATACAGGCACACAGGCACACACGCGCACACACGTGCGCACATGCACACACGCACACACGCACACGTGTACACACACACACTCACACACTCACACACACACGCACACACACACACTTACACATAACTTTAGATTACTTTCCTTGCTTCTTTTCTTATTTTAAAACTCCAGCAAAGTGTCAGACATTGCTTATATGTTCACAGATTCTTAAGTTAATCAATAACTGATCTAATGAGTGCTGATTAAAGGGAGACAACATAATCTCAGGAACTAGAAACAATTTCCTTGATTATGAATTGCACAATATAAAAGGACTTTCTTACTACAATGAACACATGCTGGTCAGAAATTAGGTCACTGCCCACTTAAGTCCCCAAATCCAAATTACTCCCAAATCTAAATTACTTGGTCAGCTCTTAGAGGTATGTTGTTAATGTTGTCATTCCCTGGGAGTGTCGACTTTCCAGAGAAGATGGTAATGTATTTTGTGGCATTCAGTTTTAGCCCATGAGTCTGGCATCAGCAGTTTGTTTAGGACAAGCCTTCCTGTAGGATGTTTTAAGTGTTTTGGCAATTCAATCACTTCAGTTATCTGCAAACTATGTTAGAAGGAGTCCTTTGGTACTGGCTTTTACTTCTGAAAAGTAGATGCCAAACAGAAATGGTCCCAGCACCAGAACTGAAGAACTCCATTGGAAGAATGGTCTTTTTGTTTAGGTATCTTCCCCTCTTTTGATTTCCTCTGTACTGGTTGTAAGCCACTTAGCAATCTAGTAGATGACAAAGGAGTCTGGTCCTAGTTTATTAAGCTTTTATACCATGCTTGAGTGTGGGATTGTGTCAAAAGCTTTGACAAGGTCAAGGTAGATCGTATGTACTGTTTTACCTTTGTGCATTGTCCAGCAGGTTGAGTAAGCATGATCTGCCTTTGACTAATCCAAACTGAGATGAGTTTAGTGTTTGGAGGTTCCCTATGTCCTTATTAACTAATATTATGATAATTCTTTCCATAACTTTGCATACGAGACAGATCAGACATATGGGTCTGTAATTGCCTGGGTCCATGGAAGGTATTACTTTATGAAGGGGAAATAGCTGTTGCTCTTCTCCAATCAGTTGATTCAAAACCCATATGGAGGCTAAGGCTGAACAATGCTGTTAGGGGTGTGGCTAAATCATGCTTTGTGCTGTTCACAATGCATCCTGAGACATTGTCAGGGTCCATTGATGCAGTATTTGTTTGCTTTTGATAGTGCTTTCAGGACATGGGCTTGTTTGATTGCTGGAGATGAATCAGTTTCAGATATTTCATCTAAGGAATATGGGAGGAAGAAGGGGTAAAGTTTGAGCTTAATGTTTCAGCCAGTAGGCTAGCTTTATCTTCAGTTTAAGTGTAGGTAGTATCATTTACACTCATCTCCGTGTATTGTTGAGTGGTACTCCTGCGATTACAAACATAACTAAAAAAGACCTTATCATTATCCTTTGTTTGGGTGGTTATTTTCACCTCAGACTTGGCTTTTTTAGATTTAATAAAGCATCTGAGTTACTTGCTTGTTTTAACTTATTTAAAGTGTGTTTTGCACTTTTTACTTTTAGCCAATATTTTTTTCTTTCATTAGAAAGCTTGTTATTAATAAAGTTCACCAGAGGGGTTTGTTTTTGTGGTATGTCATTTGCTTGCTTCAGCCAGGTACAGCTTCACCTATGCCACTGTTTACCTCCTTGTATAGTTTAGTGTTCTATGTTTCCACATATTCAATAAAGTTAACTGGGTGTGGTAGAGATTTGAAGTTTGCCAACTTATCACTTCCAAGTAGGTAGTTTATCTTGGAGAAATGTTTAAAAGTACCAGGGGTGGAAGCAGTCCTTGGATTCAGTTTTATTTCTTAGGAGATGACTTTATAGTCAGGCCAAAAAAGTAACAAAGATATGCAAGGGATGGTACAAGATGCCCAGTATTAGTAATGTCAAGGTCTAAGGTGTTATTCCTACAGGCCACTTTGTCTATTTTCCCCAAAGTGTTTGTATTAACAAAGTCCAGGAAGCTGTTTGCTTGTGTACAAGTGATGGTATATGTTTCCAAGACTTTAGTTGGATAATTTAAATAACTTATGAAAATGGTACTGAGTTTAATACTGTGACTCTAGTTCTTGTTAACAGACATTGTGGCTTTCTTGGGTCACAGAGGGAGTCCTATGGCTTGCATGAGTTACGCCTCCAGTCTTATCAGAAGACAAAGCCAAGCTGCACTCTGTCAGTTAAGCTTTACTCAGTGAAACATAATTAGTAGGACTTTTCTTAATCTTAATCTGACAAATCAAATAATGAATTCTTAATGACGAACATAGGATGCTTTTTTACAAATTGATGCCTTTTTACAATTAGTTGACAAGGCCCCAGTCTTTAAGGAAGTCCACAAACTGTGGTAAGACACTGGTCTTAGAGAAACTAAACAAGATTTTCCAAGCTGGGTGGTCTAAAAACCTGGCTATACAGGAAAGATTGTGAATCGAAAACAAATTCCATAACTTCATTATAGCCAGCATAAGAACAGACTACATAGATAAAAGCAAGCATTCCATATTACTTTAAATAGGAGTAAGATAATACCTTATCATGTCCAACTTATTGTTAAAAAAAATATGCTCTCAGACTGAGACAACAGCAAGGCTCTAGAAGTGTTTAGCCTGGCTGTTGTGCCCCATCTGTCAGCTGTTCATAAGTATAGAACTGGGTGGTAAGAACCTATAGAAATCTCACTGGACACACCCTTTTTTAATAAGATTTTGGAATAATGAACAGCACAGTGTCCATCCAGTCTAAGATTGTCCTTAGTCATATGTGATCCTCTACAAGTCCATTTTAACCCTGACCCTGTTACTTCCTCTTTTATTACTTTAATTTTATTTCTCTAGTCCTAGAATGGGGTGACAAGTAGGATGAATAGTGTTGTATTCTCTGCGAGCTGAGCATTGTTTTGAAGCATAAGTAATTTGATGAGATGTAACATGTGGTACTGTAATGCAGTACTTTGTAATTTGTTGTCTAATGCTGAAAACTATCACTGGTTATAAAAACATTATACTTTGTTTCTGTTGCAAATCATATTACCGCTGTCATCTGCTGTATTTCTGTACCCAGATCATGAACAACCCACATACCCAGTCAACAAGGAAAATAAATGAATGTGCAAACAAATAAACAAGCAAATAAACGATCCCTGAGTCTCTCTCTGTGAAGATCCCAAATCTAATGGTCATATTATGATCCATATGTTGTTAAATAGTAGGACATAGATATTCTGGGCTTCTACATACAGAACTCCAGGTATAATTCAGAAATAAGACTCTGGTCTGCATACAGGAGATGGACTGATACAGACAGCAAAATGCTGCTACAGATACTTCCTGTATCCATGTAATTGACCAGGTCAATGTCAAGTGGCAAAAGCAGTTGGAGGCTCAGTTTGAAATGCATCAGGAAATGATTGGTCTATGAAGAAGTCCTTACCCCAAGGAATCAGATCAGGTTGGAAGATAAGATCTAAAAAGGCTCTCAAGCATGATTATCAAAGGAAATGACCTAAAGGAACTATGGGCCTTTAGTAATGCAGGAAAAATCCATAGTGAGTTTGGTGGATTCACTGTTAAACCAAGCACTGGTACTACTCAAGACCAACACATCTGAGGAAGGTATGCAAGGTATTGAAGAGGAAATCAGTGAATTTTGTGGAAAAGATCCATGGTAGGAAGGTAGGTGGTAGAGAAGAAGAAGAAGAAGACATTTTACAATTTACTTTTGCTGTAATTACATATTCAAAAGAAAAGAGTTGCTTTTTCCCAACATGATCTGACAAGAGTCCAGGCCATGCAGAGCCAGATTATGATCAAACAGGGACCAAGACAGGGTAATTGATCAGACCTCCACACACACAGCAGTCCCCTTCTCACATCTCTCTTGCACAAACACCAGCCTCCCCAAGCCATATTAGTGTCCCACTACTTTGTTGTTTCTCCCCAACTACCATAAACACTGTTCAAACCTCCAGTGTACATACTATTTTCTTCTCTACTTCTACAATGATTGCAGATGTTTAGATTTCATTTAAAACTTTTATTTCAAATGTTATAGCACAAACACTGATAGACATTTGCTAAACAAAACAATACAGTCTCACAATGAAAACAGATGTAACATTAATAGTAAACTTCTCTGCCCTTGAAACTCATATTCATTGAAATGGCATTGAAACCTAGATTCAAAGAAAATGCATCTAACGGTGGTGGATTAAGTTTACCTTTGGGCTGTTTTCAAACAGTAGACACCTTGCAGACATTTTAGGATCATACAAACATGTATCTGTTCTTTGATTCACCTTCCTGATTGTATTAAATTATATTCCTTGCATAATACAGCACCACTTGTTAGAATGTGTTTTATATTTGTAGTTTTGAACATTTCTTCCAATAAGCAATGAAACAAAACACATGAACTAATAATGACAAAAATGCCCATTTGAGAACATTTCAACCATAAAAGGCTACTCAAACTTCTGTTATTACAATCCACCAATATCATTCAATATGCACAATCTCTGCAGAAGTAAAAATCATCCGCATAATTTCACATTAAAGGGATCTGTAACTAATGAGGGGGTTGCTAATAGCATACCATTTTATAATTCAATGTTTCATCTACAAATTTAGTGTCTGTTGCCCTTGAAGAATAAATTGCCTATGTTACATAAAAAATGGTAAGCTGGTAATATTGTAGTAAGGAATGGATGGCAAACTGGCAACAAGTTCACACTTACTAGGCAGCTCATCCAAAGTAGGGCACACCCAGGAATACAGCACCTCCAAGCCGTCTCTCTTAAAGTGCAATACAGTATCAGCAATCCATATAGATGTTGTGGGAATAGAACCCACAGCCTTCTGCATCAAAAACAAGCATGCTACCTGTTGTGATACTAACACCACTTTTAAACACAGTGACGCCCACTTGTTAAACAAAACAGTTGCACATTGAAAACAGACAGCATGAACAGCAGTAAACTTCTGTTCCCTTGAAGCTCACAATTTCTTGAAAGCACACTGAAAAACTCACAATTGCTTGAAAATGCACTGAGATAGTTGGTATAGAAGATTCAGACACTTGTCTTCTGTAAACTAGGTACAGAGTTTGATTCAGAGTAAATTAACTAACCTGTCATCCATAACTAGGGCACTTTACACACACACACACACACACACACACACACACACACACACACACACACACACACACGCACACACACACACACACACACACACACACATATAAATCTGTAATGCAGATCGGGCCCCTCCCAGCCAGTGGGCCCTAGGTGACTACCACGGTCGCCTAGTGCTGGATCTGGCTCTGGGACTGTGTTGATGATATTAATCTCACCTTTGCTTATGAATCATGAAGAGACTATGTAGAATAGAAACCACAAGATGAAAGTATATACCTATATATGTATTGTATTTATATAGTGAGATAGATACAAGTAAATATTCAGTGCAAGCAAGATGGTGATGACATAAAGTCTGCATGACTGGGTATTGTAACTTAAAGGCATGTAATATTGATAACCTATAATGAAGTCATCCTTTATATGATGTCCTGGTCCTGCCGCTGTACTCATCCTCCCTGAAACTACCCAACATTAGCTTCTGTTCCTCCTCCCTCCATCTTCTTCTACTGTCTAGCTTAATAAACATCTACCCCTCTGTCTCTATGCTCACCACTTCATCCCCTTACTACTCCTTCTGTACCTATACTGTATATAACCACTTAGGAATTATGAACACTGTATTCCTTTCATGACATTGTACCTAAGTTTTTGTGGTATGATTTCTGACATTGTACGCAACTGCCTTCTGTATGATTTATTGTAAATGTTTTTGCCGTATGATTTCTGACATTGTACCCATCTGTTTTCTGTATGATTTATTGTAAATGTTATCTCTCTATTTGTTTACCTGTTTAGCTGTAAAAACTGACTGCAGAGCTTTTCTCCCCGGGTCTCCACTGAAAACAAGCTAAATGCTCAGCTGGACTAACCCGGTTAACAAATGTAAAATAAAATAAATAATAATAAATATCCATAATTCAAATAATTGTTTGATGCATATAAATCAGGAATATTTTATAAACCTCTTCCAAAAGCATAATCACATAAATGCATGTTTGTATGCATTGGTGAATTTTCAGCAAATGTATTTGCTATTATTTACTTAAGTACATATATGTAATAAACCTGTTTATTCTTTTACACAGTCTATAGAGTCTAAATTTTTTAAACGTTATGAAACAAGCAACTCTGTCAGCAGATATGCAATTTAAACATTCATGTACTGTTAATACCCACAAGGCATTCCCATGGAAAGGAAGTAAGTAAATCTGAAGAAAAGCTGACGCTAATAATCTTTTACCACCAGGCATTTAGGAAGTGCATTCACCAAAGTGGGACTAAAAAAAAGATAACTTGAAGTAAATATGGAAAGATAAAATGGTAACTGCAGTGCTTTCATTAAGTTTTAGCAGGATAAAGCAGAATTAATAAGTGGGCAGCTGTCTAAATTCTACACTGTAACCTTTAGTCCTGTGAGAGTTAGGAACTTCCTGCGCACTAAGGTTCTTTCGGTCAGCTCTGTGTTTGTTTAGATTCTTGAGTGTGATAAACCTAAAAAAAGCCAACAGGTCTGTTATGAGTAAGAACAAAGTACTTGCTGAATCCGGCTTTTTTCATAGATAGTGTCAAAAAGAAGATAATTCCAGTTCTCTAATGGGGTTGAAAACAGTGAAGTGAGAGTTTAAATATGTATGCACTGATACAGACGGAATTGAAATAACCCTTTTGGACCAGTGCTTTTTTATTCACTGTCTTTATTTCAATAGAACATAGTTTGGTTATTTGTAAAGTTTATTTACAAGTTACATGTATTCTGAGCATCCAGATTTGTAGACTGCTTTTTTAATTAAATGCAGAATGGTATTTTTTCTTGTTCAATGACATGCAGTAAGTAAATGTGGCTATATGGATCAGTAATTTTTTTTGCTTATTTATTAGCTTTTGTTTACTAAGTTGATCTTTTTCTTCACAGGCCTAAGGAGAAAAGCTCCAAGTATAATACATGTGAAAAAGGCACAAAAAGCAGATAAGGAAAATAACATTGGCTTTAAATAGTTTAGCAGAACGAATGCAAATAGAACACATGGTGAAACACAATTTTAGAAAAGGCAGCCCATATCAATGGGTAACATTTTTTGTAAAGCATAAATAAAATCTAATGCAACAATAGCTCAAAACAAAGACAATGTAAGGAAAGAAAAGAAGAAGCAATTTCCTAGATCATGATTTTAAAAAGTAAGGTAGAAGGGGAAAAAGTATTTAAGTGACGTTCTGATAGAAGTGAAGGTTATGCAACGCTGTGAGGGAAGAGAAATGTAAAAGGACAAGCTTGAGGGGCAACACTACTAGGGAAACAGGTACTGGTGTCACCACAGAAAAGTGGTTGGACCATGCATGGTGTGTGGCAGAGATTATAACAGATGATTAGTGGATAAACTGATTGAAAGGAAGGTTGAGTAAAGCTGAATAAGAAAGTGCAGGATTTTTGTTCTGAAGTGAGGCTTTAAGGGGCAAGTGTATGGTATGTGGCTGGATAAAGGGAAACACTGGGTGTGATGAGAGAGGGGTTGAAAGAAGAGGGTTGAGAAAAAGCAAGGAAATGAGGCTGCAGATGCTGAAGAAGTTAAGGAAAGATTCTTAAAAATAAAGGAAGTTAGGATAAGAAAAGGAAGTGATAAGGAAAGGTGAGAGAGAAGTAACTCATTTAGGAAGAAAGAATGAGACACATAGGCTTGTGATGACCCACCACTGGACAAGTAATCAAGGAGCCTCAGTAACCACCACTGGCAACAGTGGGGGACATACACTGAGAGGATGACAAGGTACACACACAGTATTTCCAGATGCAACTGTCTGCACTGAGTGCAATTTCCCTTAAGAGCACACAGAGATCAATGTGAGTCACAGGTTGTTTTTTCCCTCTTTCTCCAAATCCCCAGTAAGACTCCCCATTGGCACAGCTATAGAGTTGAGATCTCAGCTGAGTGGCAAAGCCAAGACCTCCAGCATCCTCTCTGTCTAATCAGTGCTTCTTGTCCCTACCCAGGTAGCTGACACACACACTCTTTGAGGCCTGATTTATATACACACACACCTGGGAATGGCTGGCACAGATTCACTAGCTATGCTCCCTTTTTCCCAGACTTTAAAGTAGTTATCACTGCTATCAGCTGACTCCTTATCAGCTAGTTTAAGGCCCTTAACAAAGGGTGTCCATTGTTACTGTTTAATGTTAATATTAATACAAATGCTAGTCTGACCAAGAGCAAGGCTATTAGGAGTGGCCCACAGTGTCACCAAATAAATATGCAAGTACTCAGGCACAATGAAAGGTTTAAATATATTTAATAATGAATATTAAAAGAACAATACAGTACTAAATATATATTTGCAGTGAAATCAGAGTTCAAAACCACAAGAAATATTTAAAACAACATTGCAGGACAGTCTCAAATAAAGAGTAATATCTAAACTATGCTTCACTATATTCCTGGCTGAATCTAAGATAATAACTCTACCATAGTTAATTTACTTAAGAACAAGACAGATGTAGTGAATGGTTCTTATTGTTGTTGCTGTCAGGTCCAAGACAGAATACAGAATGTTGTTTCTCTCTAAGAGACCTCTCATATTAATATCTCAAATATTACTCCTGGGATAGCTTGCATAATGTCATAATTTATTGTCACCGGACTTTATCCCAGATGAAACCCCCACTGCTGGAATCTGGCAGCACTTAGCAACTATCTGTGAAAATACATAGACCTCAGATCTTTGGCAGATGCTGGAAGTCATAAAACAATTGTAGTAATTAGTTCACTCTGAAGGCAATACAGAAAGCTTCTCATTAGAGACATTCCCCCAGATTCTAAAATGCTTGCACAGAGTGCAAGATCGGTGCAGGAGCACAAGCAGGCAATATGTCTGCCGTGCAATCCAGGAAAAGCCTGCAGGGGCATGCACGAGTGCTCCTGCACTACTCCTGAATGGACTAAGCCCTGGTATGCAAATCACCCCATTTGCCGGAGAAATCTATGCAAATGAGGTGATTTTACAATCCAGGAAGCTTGCAACAGTCTGTGCAAGACTAGTGCTAACTGCAGAAATGTAATCGGTTAGTAAATGAGTACATTTCTGAAAAATCCAAAACGGAGCTATGACATCTCCAAATAAAGGCTGCATATCATGTAGTATGCATGCCAATGGCCAAGTATAAGGCCATCGGCATTGCCAACATAAAAATAAATACAAAAATTAACTTTTATTACTTTGTAGCCAAACTTGACTGTTTAAGCGTAGGGCAGCAGCACGCAAATGGGATCGGGGGGGGGGGTAACAAAATGAATCTAAATTAAGCATTCTAACTAAAATCAGTATTCCACCATGCAAGTTAATGGCAGGCAGAAGACAACATGGCCAGTGAGTAGTGGTTGCTAAGGGGGGAGGCTCAGTGTGAGACATGTAGCTATGCATTAGCAGGAAATCCTAAGCAAATGAGGGGAAGGATAGTGAATCCCAGTTTACCCCAGCATGTAAGGCAGGTCCCAACAGTGTAAGGGTAGGAACAGTCTGGTGCAAGCCTAGGAGTTAGGTGACATCATGGGGGGGATGTCAGGCATACTGTAAGTGGAGTGGAGCCCTGTAGCCTGGGTCTGCTCCTAGCTTAGCAGAGCCTAGCTAAGGGGTGTGTCTAAACCTGCATAGCACTCCTTACAAAGCCTAAGCGGGTGTGCATGTCACGCACTGGGATTTACAGGAAGAAAAAGAGATGAAACCTGGAAATAGCATCAGTGTGCACATTTGAGCACTCTGCGCAGCGCGCACACGGGCTTAAACAGGAAGGCAATGGGAAGGGAAAACACCAGTAGAAAGGTAATCAAGGAGAAATAGCTTAGCTGGCAGATAAAATGTATCGGAATCAGCCAATTACACAGGCAGCAGAGACCAGCCCAGCCCAGAGCTCTACTATAAATTAAGCGAAACACTTTCCCCTCTGGTTTTCCCACAGCCTACACCACTGTTGTAAACAAGCAGGGAACTTTTAACACTCACAACAGCAAAATGATAGGGGCTGCAGTAGCTATCATACAACAACTTATGGAAGAGGCTGAGGGTGGTGAGGATGTGAATGCTGCTGACCAACCCACAGTCAGGAGATGGAGAAGAGTGTACAGGACCAGGGTAACCTACTAGGGGCTACATGAGCTGGAGATAGTGCAGCACTATAGAGTGGACAGGGACCTCTTACAGCAAATTGTTGAGCTGTGCCGGCCACGCCTGACACACAGAACTAACAGAGGGGAACCCATCCCAGTGGATACCAAGGTATGTGTAGGCCTAAGAATGCTAGCTACAGGTACCTTCCAAAGGCCAACTGGGGATATTATGGGAATTTCACAGACATCAGCATCCAGGGTACTCCACCAGTTCCTGGATGCCATGTCAGCACATGCCAGTGAGCACGTATATTTCCCCAACCCCCGTGAGGCATTGGCCAGCAATATCCATCTCTTCTACCAAATATCAGATTACCTTGAGGTAGTGGGTGCAATAGACTGCATGCACATATGCATCAAAGCACCACCCAGTGAGCGGGGTAGGGTCTACATCAACTGCAAGGGCTTCCCCTCCACCAACTGCCAGGTCGTGTGTGATGCCAAGGGCATAATAATGAATCTGTGTGGTGGCTGCCCTGGAAGCTATCATGATTCCCACATCTGACATCTGACACAGCTGTACCAGAGATTTGCCAATGGGGACATCCCACACGGTCACCTAGTGGGGGATGCTGGATATGCACTTAAGTTGTGGCTGATGTCACCCATCAGAAATGCACACACCCGAACAAAAACTCCATAATAAGGCACACGCACAAACAAGAATCATAACAGAGCGTGTGTTTGGGATACTCAAGTCACGGGTCTGGTGCCTGGACACATCCAGTGGAGCCTTGCAGTACTCACCAGCTGCAGCAAGGACAGTATGGGGCAGGGCCACATAGCCCCCCACCAATGCCAAATACTGCACAGGCACAAAGTGACTCAGAGGAGGAACAACTTGAGCCTGCCCCAGTAGGCAGAAGGAGGGGTGTGCCTAGTATGCCCTGGCCTTGGCAAAGAGGAAACGCATAGCACATACACTGACATGGGAGGGACCCATAGGCAGCCCTGCAGCACCACCCTCAATATTGGATCACCCACAAGGTAAGTGACTCACACATGCCAGTCAGGGGGTTCACATACCCAACAACAGTCACAGCCAGCAGGACAGGTGTAGACAAACACAAACAAAGGCTGTGCTAAGGCCTCAGAATGAGACCTATGGGTAACCCCCCCCCCAGACCTACACAGACAGACTACAGCAGGTCAGGCAGTGGGACATCAGTTCTGAGGCTAGGAAGTCAGTAACTAATATGTAGGTAAGTAAAAGCTAAGATCTGTAGTACACTGGTATGCCTCTAACCAGCATGATAGGGAAGACTACAGACTGAAATGGAGTACCCGACATACCAGTACAGTCCTAGCAAATGTGTACAAGTGTCAGGTGTGCTCTCCCATCCTATGTAGAAATATAGTAACAGTCTGGTGTGCCCCTCCAATCCTGTGTAGAAATGTAGAAATAGTCAGGTGTACCCCCCATCCTACGTAGAAATATAGTAACAGTCAGGTGTGCCCCCCAATCCTGTGTAGAAATGTAGAAATAGTCAGGTGTGTCACCCCACCCTATGTAGAAATATAGTAACAGTCAGGTGTGCCCCCCCAAACCTGTGTAGAAATGTAGAAATAGTCAGGTGCCCCCTCATCCTACATAGAAATATAGTAACAGCCAGGTGTGCCCCCCAATCCTGTGTAGAAATGTAGAAATAGTCAGGTGTGCCCCTCCATCCTATGCAGAAATGTAGTAAGAGTACCTTCTAAATGATTGACAGATACCCTGCAGAGATGGCATGCTACCTGTAGGTGTACAACACAAAGGTCAGCACCGCAGTACAAAGTACCTGGACCCGATCCACACATGCAATACAGACGGTCATACTGGGCATGCCCACACACTTAAACACATGAAGGTCATGTCTGCAAACACCAGTGGACCAGACATATCTGGCAGACACAGATGTTAGTGCAGACACTCCTCTGTATGCATCACACATGCTTTGCACACACAGTGGATAGGAATACAGGCATATATGTAAGGACAACACACTATAATAAACCAAAAGTAGACACACATACATGTGTGGAAAAGGGTGACTGTGACAAGGAGCCATCCAGGTTCTCCCACCTAGCACACAGCCAAAGAGCTACAACCACACGAGGGTCTGATGTCACACACTGCAGATACTAGCCACTGGTATCTGTTAGAATTGCAGAGTATGTAGTGCATGTGCCAGCTGTGCAACATGACCGTGCAAGGAAGCAGTCACCTAGCAACTATATACACGTACCTGTGGAATATGACCCAGGTTGTGCCGGCATGTGGCATGTCAACCCCTAGATGAATGGGTTATGGCCCATGCACACACACTGCCCTCCCCATAGTCCCACTATTACAAGCCTGCTGAGGTCATCTACTGTGAAATACACGTTTGGGAGAGTTGCATCCCAGTAATCTCTGTGGCTCATCCCAAAACTGCGTATGGCTGTAGTGTGGTAAACTTGTTAGGTAAGAGTTCTAATCACAGCCTTGGCAAGTTTATGTGTGCATGTGTATGCGTATGCATCTGTCTGAGTAGAGAGCAATACTTTTTAGGGTGGTCACACTCCCTACAATTGCAATGCTCTACTTTTTTAAGGCTGCTGATGTCATCCACCTAGAAATACATTGCTGGAAAGGTTATATCCCAGTAATCTTCATGGTGCATCCCATAACTGCATACTGCCATAGTGTGATATAATAGTTAGGTAGGAGTTCAATTCATTGACATGACAACTGTGTGTGCTTAGGTTCATAGGTTCATAGGTTTATACTAGGCTATCTGCCCTAAGGCATTTATAAGCCTAGCCCAAAGTTATGTGGCTTATGCCACCCCTTATGTTAGAAATAATGTGCCCATTAGTTTGTTGTGCCTCTGTCCAGCAGTGACACAGAGATGATTCCAGGGGTAAATCTACGTTCTCCCATCCACCGGTCAAAATTTCTCTTGAACAGAGCCAGCGAGGTGCTCTGCCTCACATGGACCGGGATTTTATTCCACAGCATGGGGAGTCTCTGGATGATAAATCTATCCCTCCAGCACGTCCTATTTATATCCGTACTAAGGTTTAAGTCACTTGCTCTAGTGGTTCTGGTGGATTTGGATTTTTTGAGGTGGAGCATGTCCATTAATTTCGGGTTGGTCATGGCCTTGTATGTCAGGCACAGGTCACCTCTGAGCAGACGGTATGCAACTGAATAGAGTTGGAGTTTCTTCAGTCTGGCAGTATATGACAGGTTTTGGAGTCCCTTTATCCTTTTGGTGAGGAACTTTTGGGGTCTCTCCAATTGCTGCAGTTGTCGGGTGAGATACATCCCGAATGGGGCATTGTACTCGATCATTGGTCTGATAAGTGAAGAGTACAGGGGAACAATTACCTCACTTGATCTGGATGTGAATCCCATCATGATCAGATGGGCAATGTAGAAGGTCTTTCGAACAACTTTAGCAACGTGAGTGTCAAACGAGAGGCCACTGTCAACCTGGGTACCCAGGTCCCTGATAACCTCTTCTGTGCTTAGTGGGTTGCCACCTATATGGTAGCTTGGGGTTACCTTGTTTTTCCCGAAGGGTATGACTATACACTTTTTTGCGTTTAACTTCAGGCCATGGCTCTGGCACCAGCTATCAGTTTCCGTCAGACCTCTCTGAAGGATGTCTGTGTCCGATGTACTATCCACTATGGCACCCAGTTTGCAGTCATCCGCAAACTTTGTCAGCCATAGTCCTCCTATGTTTGCCTGTACTTCTGAGAAGTAGATGCTGAACAATAGGGGGCCAAGGACTGAGCCCTGTGGGACACCACTTGTAACCGACTTGGAGTCTGACATGGCTCCAGCAACTCTAACCCTGTGGGTTCTGTCCTTTAGCCAGTTTGCAACCCATCTTGTGACATATGGGTTTACATTTAAGCTGGCAAGTTTCTCTATGATACCCGAGTGGGGTATTGTGTCGAAAGCTTTTGCAAGGTCAAGGTAGGCTGTATGGACTGCCTTTCCCTCATCAATGGCCTTGGTAACTGTTTCGAAGAAGTTGACCAAGTTCAAAAGGCAAGATCTGCCCTTGACAAAGCCAAACTGGGTTGGGTCCAAGGTCTGCAAGTCCCCTATGTCCTTGTTTATGAGTTCCATTATGATCCTCTCCATAGCTTTGCAGACCAGGCTTGTTAAGCTTATGGGGCGGTAATTACCAGGGTCCGTAGAGGCACTGCCTTTGTGGAGTGGGACCACAGTTGCCGTACGCCATTCCTTGGGCACATATACTGTGGTAAGGCTAAGATTAAACAGCTGCCTTATGTGCGGGTTTAGTTCTTCATTGAGTTCATGTAGCACACAGCCGGGGACACCATCCGGTCCCATTGATGCTGTGTTTTTAGCTTTAGAGAGAGCAGCTTTCACCTGCGCATTTGAGATGTCTGGGAGGCTACACTCTGTTGGGATAGTTATCTCTCCTTTTGGGGGGGGAGGGGGGTGAAGTTTGCACTGAACCTGTCTGCCAGTATGTTGGCAATGTCTGTGGGTTCAGTGATTTTTGTATCATTTTGGACTAATTCTGAGCATATCTGGGAGTTTCCACCCAGGTTTCTGACATAGCTGAAGAAGGCCTTATGATTGTCTTTTGAATCTATGGCAATTTTTTTCTCAAAGTTGGCCTTGGATGATTTTATGAGGGATCGTAGTTTCTTGCTAGTACTGATCAAAGATGCCTTCCCTTTTGGGATTTTGCTCTATCATGTAATAGCTTTCTCCTCTTATTGTAAAGTTTGTTTATGGCTGGGGTCCACCAGACTGGACGTTTGCCCTTGGTGGAAAGAGTCTTGGTTTTATTTGGGATTGCCTGATCCATGCAGTCCTGTAGGTGTTCATAGAAGGCATTTGTAAGGGCTTCCGCAGCTTGGGTTGTGGTTTCCATTGGCTCGGTGGCCTTGAAGGATACCACACCTGTCTTGAGTAGTGTGAAGTTTGCTTTAGAGAAGTTCTTCACTGTGGTCTTTTGTTTGGGGTGGGGGGATGTGGATTTCAAGTGAGATTAGTTTATGATCTGATCTCACCAAAGAGGGATATACTTCCGGTGTGGAGCATTTTGTCCCCATGTTTGTGATGATGAGATCTAGTATATTTTCTCCTCTTGTGGGGACGGTGACTAGTTGTTCCATGGCATTTGAATTTATGAACTCCAGGAACCTTTGGGCTAGAAAGTTGGGGCTTGAGTAATGTTCCCAGTCTATATTCGGGTAGTTGAAGTCACCCAATATGATGGTGTTTGGTGATACATTTATACCCTCCAGTGTCTTCAGGAAGGCTGTGTGGGTTTCCTGAGTTTGAGAGGGTGGCCTGTAGCATGCTACAAATTGTAGAGCAGTTTTGCCTATGGTTAATTGCACCTGGATGGTTTCCGATGCTTCGTGCGTAGCCACCAACCTGGAGGTGTGGGTATACTTGATGAATATGGATACACCCCCTCCTTTTGTGGTATGGTCCGGGTTTTGGGGCCGGAACGCATGATATGAGGTAAAACCTGATAGTGCCGGGGTGCTCTCAGGAGTCTTGAACCAGGTTTCAGTCACAGCACAGACATCGATGTTCTCCATACTGAGAAGGGCCTCGAGTGCGTGCATTTTGAGATTTAGACTTCTGGCATTTAGCAGCATTACCCTTAGTTTCTTCCCGTTTTTGTTTTCTAGGGTGGTAGGTTTAGAATTTGAGCCTTGCCTAAAAAAGGCATTATGGGGGTGGCAAGAGCCTTAGCCAATATCCGGAATCCCAGGGGTGACAGGTGCAAGCCGTCCCTTGCGAAGCAGCGTGGCTTGTCAAGCATGTCATCCCAAGCAGACAGACACTGGATCCCCTTTGAATGACACCAGAAATTAAGCCAATTGTTAAAGCTGATCATCTTGTCACTATATTGTGGCATCATTCGTGGTGAAGGAAGGATACTGCTCAGGGTCAGGGTCATACCTGCCTGCGCTACATAATCAGAGAGCTCCTCTATGTCTCTTTTCATGTAGTCCAGGGAGGTACGTCTCAGGTCATTCACATCAGCATGGACAATGACTGTGTCATACTTGTACTTGCCGTGGAGTGACCTGAGTGCTTGTGTTATGTAGCAGATTCTAGCACCCGATAGGCAGCTTACCATGACCTTCTCCTTGTTCAGCCTGGTGAGTGGGACGTCAGTGTGTCTGACTATGGAGTCACCTATGACAAGTATGTTTGGTGTTGTATTTGGCCTTAAGGGTAGTGACTGCTTTGCACACTGATTTTGTTTTTTATGTGTTGTTTGTGTGGTGTCTTGAGTTTGCAGTTGCTTGGGTGTCTGCTTTGGAGGCCTTTGCTGTTTAGGTAAATTTTTACTCAGAGCCTCCGAGTATGTCTTAGTGTGTTTATGTGTTTGATTCAGTGGTGTGGTTGAGTTATGTGAGACTTGTATTGTGGTGTGTGTAGTTGCCTTCTCCTCCTGCCTGGTCTTGCCAGTCCTGAGTTGAGAGAGCTCAGCCTCCAGTTTGGCTAAATAGCTGCATCTCTCACAAGTGTTAGTGTTATGTGGGAGGAGGAGGGGGTTGTCCGTGTACATGAGGCAATTGTAACATTGCCTCAGAATTCCCAGAGTCACCAACTGGGCAGGAGAGGACGCCAGCATCTGACCCTTCGACATGCTAGAAAGAATTATGAGTTGGTATGAGACAGAAAAGTAGAGGGCTTAGCAGGGAAGTGGGCACTCCTGGGGGGTTTTGCAAGTGAGGCATTTGTATAATATAGGAGTGCTTGACCTGCAAAGAAAATGCTTATAAGACAAGGGATATGCTTTTAAGACAAGTGCTGAGCTTTTTGAGAAGAAAAAGCAATTAGGAACAAGTGCTGCGCTTTTTAGTGAAGGTGTAAACTGTTTAGGTTCCTAACAGAGCAGTTCTAAGGGAAAAATTGAAGAACAGACTTTATGGAGCCAGAAAAAGTTTAACCTTGTTAAACCGGCACTGCCCGATGCTGCTCTAGTGGCAACTCCGCGCTAAAGCACGTTAAAGCGTGCTTGATAGCAGGGGCTGGAAAGAAGCAGGAATAGACCCAAAACAGACAATAAAACTACAGTTTCAAGTCAGTAACTCCTCTTGGTGGGTGCTTCACCAACAGCCAACAAGCCTGAAAAGATGCCAAAACCACGAGGCAACTAGGTTTTAAGAGAGGAAGATGAAGGAGTTTTGGAAATGACCCCTGTTGGCCAATAAAACTACAGTTTCAAGTCAGTAACCACTCCTACGGGGGCAGGGAAACTGCTCAATGTTATTCACTGCCACTGATCAACAGAGAGACTTTCCTTTAGCCCAAGCAAAAATGGCCTCACAGAAACTTACAAACAGTTCAGGAAACAGCAAGCCTGTAACTGAACTTTTTTAAATCTCAGAAAAGTGGGAAAAAAGCAAGATTTTTTTTTGTTTTTGTTTTTTCAGAGATAGCAGAGGTTCACAGGTAATATCAAGTTATAACAGTGCAGTAAATGACCCCACACAAGAGTGCTAGGTCAAGGACAGAAAATATGCAAGTTTTGAGAAAAAAACGATTTAAAATTAAGTGCAAACAGGAAATTCAGTAAACAACTTTTGGTTGTGCTCTAAATACAGCTACTAATGCAGAAATCAAGTTTAACAAGCCAGAAAATGCTCAAACTAGGCAGCTATGCAGAAACACTTAGCAAATAAACAGAGAAAAAATACTTAAAATCTCAAAAGTGGCTCCCTTCTTCTCTCAGCGTTTTCACCTCTTGGTGGGTGCTTCACCAACAGCCAACAAGCCTGAAAAGACACCAAAACCAGAAGGCAACTAGGTTTTAAGAGAGGAAGATGAAGGAGTTTTGGAAATGACCCCTGTTGGCCAATAAAACTACAGTTTCAAGTCAGTAACCACTCCTACGGGGGCAGGGAAACTGCTCAATGTTATTCACTGCCACTGATCAACAGAGAGACTTTCCTTTAGCCCAAGCAAAAATGGCCTCACAGAAACTTACAAACAGTTCAGGAAACAGCAAGCCTGTAACTGAACTTTTTTAAATCTCAGAAAAGTGGGAAAAAAGCAAGATTTTTTTTTTTGTTTTTGTTTTTTCAGAGATAGCAGAGGTTCACAGGTAATATCAAGTTATAACAGTGCAGTAAAAGACCCCACACAAGAGTGCTAGGTCAAGGACAGAAAATATGCAAGTTTTGAGAAAAAAACGATTTAAAATTAAGTGCAAACAGGAAATTCAGTAAACAACTTTTGGTTGTGCTCTAAATACAGCTACTAATGCAGAAATCAAGTTTAACAAGCCAGAAAATGCTCAAACTAGGCAGCGATGCAGAAAAACTTAGCAAATAAACAGAGAAAAATACTTAAAATCTCAAAAGTGGCTCCCTTCTTCTCTCAGCGTTTTCTCCTCTTGGTGGGTGCTTCACCAACAGCCAACATCTGTCTGTAGGGAGCAATGCTTTTTAAGGTAGTCAAACTCCCTACAATTCAAATGCTCATCTTTGCCAAGGCTGCTGATGTCATCCACCTAGAAATGCACCTCTGGGAAGCTGTAGCCCAGTAATCTCCACAGCGCGTCCTGTAAGTGCATACTTCTGTAGTGTAATGTAGATCTCTGTTAGGGGTTCTATACCCACCCATGTCGGTTGTGGAGGTTTTGTGTGTATTCCACTGTCTGTGTGGAGAGCAATGCATTTTAGGCTAGTCGCACTCAGTACATGTCCAATGGCCTACTTAGGCAGTCCTGTTGATGTCATCCAATGTGAAATACACCTTTGGGGAAGGGGTACTCCAGTAATCTCAGTATTGCTGTAGTGTACTAAACTAGGTAGGTAGGGGGTTCAACTCCCAGACATGATAGGTGTGTGTGTGTGTGTGTGTGTGTGTGTGTGTGTGTGTGTGTGTGTGTGTGTGTGTGTGTGTGTGTGTGTGTGCGTGTGTGAGGCATCTAGGCCCATTGTGCGGTGGGTTTTGCAAATGTCTTTTATGGTGGCCCTATATCACAATGCCCATTGTACAGGGATAACAGATGTGAAATAGCCGAGAGGCTAGGGTGCAAATCCATACCCATACCTGTGAAATCACAACCAGGCAATCACAGTTAGCAACCTCAGTATTACCCAGAATACACTCTCAATCCATGTCACATGCACAGACACACACACACACACACACACATGCCAAGGCAACAGACAATATGTGTGTAGTCCACTGCATATTGGTGACTGATAGTAACTATAGAGTGATTGCAGTGGCCTACAGAGGGCATGGCACTCTGTCCATCCATCCAATAAGCACATACATACAGACCGTGCACCTTCCTCATGTTCCCCACTGGACACCTGCAACACCTGTGGTGCCATCACATGTGACCCACAAAGGACATACCATGCCTGAAAATATGCCCTGTATGGACAGATGCCACTGATGCCAGGGAATGCCGGTAGCATGCTATCAATGTAGGTGCAGGGTTAACCTGCTGTCTATTACCAGTTCCTGCCACAGGTGGCCATGACTGGCATATCCGATGATAATCTGTGTACACAACATGGGCCCGACACCCCAGGTACAGTTCCACATGTCACTGTACATGCATGTGGGAGGTGTGCACATCCCAGACACCATCCATGTCATGGACTAGGGAACACATACATGGCAAGTGATGCACAGCATTGGCCACACGCAGTAGCCACCCAGGTGACTGGATGGTGGATACAATACCCACCTGTGTGGGCAAACGCAGAAACCACAGGCCTGAGCCACAATGCAGACCATTGTCAAGTGGCCTGATGCCAAGGTATACCCATCACTGAGCCTTGTATCACCATCTGGCACAGTCGACCACCACATACCCATGAAGAAATGCACCCATGCATGTCAGTACTGGCACTCTGTGTGTTTGTGTGTGTGTTGTATGATCTGTAAAATCACATCCATACCCACTACAACCTCCAGTGGCATACTGAAGCATGCTGTCTGATGTCAGACACCTATTCATACCCTTTACCCATATAACCTCCGTATGACCCATGTGGTGCATGTGATACCTGCACAGTACTTTGTTGTGGCAATCTCACTGGAGATGAGCTGTACCCCTGGCCCTGCCAAGTTTGTCAATGTGTGTGCATCCCTGTGAGAGTGTGGCTGTGTTAACACTGGCACCTGTTCATGCGGACAGACACGAGTATGTCACCTACCTTATAGCTATCATATCTCTGTTACAGATGTCACTCACCATCACATATATGTTCTGCAGACTCCACAACAGGTAACCTATGTGGCGCATCCAACAACTGCTTAGGACTGTGATAGCACTACATAATCATCAGGGGTTTGATACCCTGTGCTGGTAGGTGTGTGACACAAACATGCTTAGTTCTTACTCTCCCACCCCTCCCTGTCTTGCTGGTGTCTCTGTCTGCCTCTCTCACTGGTGGCTGTGGAGACCTATACCTGCTTTTCTTAGGCAGCAACATGTGTATTTTAGGTAATGCTCATGATCAGCTAATGGGCTCTGCACGAGTTGCAGCCCTCCCCTAGCTGATTGCATGTGGAACAGCTGTGGTAACATTCCCACAAAAATAAAAAATAAAAAGCCAGCACCCAACATCTCCTGTGGCTTGTTACAAAACACTTTTATTCCATGACCGATGGTCAACAGTACACCAGTATGGTTGTGCTGGTTTCGGCAAAAGCCTTCTTCAGCAACCAAACTTGAAAAAGTAAAAGGATGTAACTAGCATTAATATCTCCCTTATATATGGTGTCTAATTGCGCCCTCTAGTGCACATAAGAAATACAACCACATCAATATTAATATATGTCATATGAATTTAAACAAATGTTGTCATGTTACAAACATAATTAACTAAACAAAATAAAGAGCACTTCGTATTAATACAAATATACAATTTTGTGCAAAGATGTTTCAAAATTGGTCATTTAACCCAGGAGAAAAAAGGGCCCCCAATTTAATAATCCACATTTTCTCTTTGTTTGTTAACATTTCATGTAGTGTGTTAGCCTCTTTATTCCTAAACTTAATATGGTCAATGACCATAAAACTAAAGAATCCCGTCGGATGTTTAAGCATGTGTTTAAATAGAGAACCCGAACCTTTCTTGTTTTTGATGTCACTTAAATGTTCCCCAACCCTTATTTTGAAGAGTCAGGATGTTTCTCCCACATAAAATGGCCGACAACTACATTAGGCTAAATAAATAACCCAAGTAGTGTTACAATTGGCAAAAAATAGGACATTGTATACATGTGGAGAATTCTGGGATGTAAAACTATTTGACTTCAACACTCTTGGACAATAAATACAATGGCCACATGGATAACAACCCGATATCAATTGACCAGTCATTGTCATTTGTTTAGTTGAACCTGCACCTTTGTCATAAACCCTTTTATAATGGCTAAATAGGGATCCCAAAGACCGCCCCTTCCGAAAAAAATAGAAACATCGATCACCAATATAGTTGTTTAAAGTGTCATCTGATCTTAATAGATGCCAGTGTCTATGAATGATGTTCATAAAACTATTGGTGTTTCTCCCATAAATTGTAATTAATCTGAGTACTTGTGATTTTTCAGTATCGCGAACCCGATATGACAACAACTGCGATCTATCCTGTTGATTGGCAAACCGACTGGCCCTAGTGATGTCACCCACGTGATACCCCCTGTTCTTAAACCTAGATGTTAAATCTCGTCGGTGATAATCATACGTGGAGGAATTTGAACAAATTCTCTTAATCCAGAGAAATTGTGATTTGGGGATGTTCTTGATGACATGTTGTGGGTGGAAGCTTGTAGCATGTAGTAGGGTGTTGAATTGTGGAAACGTCCTACATACTTCACTCTCCAAAGTGTCCAAATCTGTTCTACTAACTATCACATCCAAGAAAGTGATATCTGATCTAGAGTAAGTCAACTTAAATTCAGCACCCCACATATTGCAATTGAAATATTCCAAAAATTCCAAAAGAAATTCCTCATCTGCTCTCCACACCAACCAACAGTCATCAAGATATCTCCTCCAAATATCCATTTAATTTATATATATATATTATGACTGGTGTCATATATCAATTGTTCCTCCACATATGCCATAAATAGGTCCACATAAATGGGGGCAAAAGAGGCCCCCATAGCAGTACCTTGAAGTTGCCAAAAACACCTATCTTTAAAATAAAAAACGTTATGGGTCAGGACCATTTCTGCCATGCAAATTAGGAGAGTATTAAAGCCTGGTTTGTACATATTGGCTCGATCTAGCCAATATTGCAAGGCCATAAGTCCTGCCCAATGGGGAATGTTGGTGTACAAGGAGTTGACATCTAAAGTGCATAATAGCCAGTCGGACTCCAATTGCATATCGGATATAATGGAGAGAAACTGGGTCGTGTCCTGTATTCTGGACCGTATCAATGATAGTAATGGTTTTAAATATAAAGTAAGGAATTCCGACAAAGGCTCAGTCAAAGAGCCCCTGCCTGAAACAATTGGTCGACCGGGTGATCTATTAGAATCCTTATGGATCTTGGGCAAAAAATAGATATACTGTTTTTTAGGATGATCTACCTTAAGATGAAAACAAACTTCCTTAATGATAATGCCCTCATCTTCTGCTAGATTGAGGAAGTGATCAATATCCTGTTTAAATTTGTTGGTTGGATCAACAACCATTTCCCGATAATGACATTTATTATCTAGTTGACGCTCACCCTCCGCTTCATAGTCCACCAAATTTTGAACCACCACTGCTCCACCATTGTCCGCAGACACGATGACAATTTCCTTGTTATTAACAAGATTTTCAACACATAATATTTGCTGTTTATCCAAACTGTCCTTCACCATATCTTGTTTGTTCAAATGTAAATGCAAATCCCTAAGAACTTCATTCTGAAAAAATTGTACAATGGGTAGCATAGGTGGCTTAAATACTGAAGACCTGAAGCGAAAGTTTCTAAATTCAGAAGAACACATCTTACTCCTCTCAGAATTGTGAAAAAAGTATTTTAAATTAAGATTACGACAGAAATTCACAGTATCTTGTGCAAAATTATACTCCTGAACAAAGAAACCTGGCACAAAGCTTAAACCTTTACTTAGCACCTCCAGTTGTTGCTCATTGAATCTAATAGAAGATATGTTGAGCACATTATTCACTTTAGTATCTAACTTTTGGTCATGTTTTGAAGAATCTCCCCAAGATCCATGGAATTTTTTATGCTTCCTGCCCCCTCGTCTCTGAGACTTATGCCTAAAGGGATTCCCCCTGCCAAACTCTGCTCCAAATTGTTCCTCTTGGGAACAGGCGAGACTCCGGTATGACCATCCCCCCAATCTGTATTTGATGGTCAATCTACACCAGATGTGGCAGACTCCCTATTTCTTTTTTCCAATATAGACTTGGGCCGTGAGGCTCTTGATTTCTTGGGGGTTTGAACAAGCATAACAAATTTAACCGAAGGACGCACCTCAAAGGGCTTACCCCTGTCATAATCCCCAACATCATGAGTGAACTTCTTAACTTTCCTCTCTTTAAGAACAGAGTCCAATTCTAACAAATCCTTGCCAAGATTTTCAGTACAATTTTTATAACATGGAAGTGGTGAAAACTCTTCCAATGTTTTGCTGGCCCCCAAAACATAAGCAGCTTGTTCCTCCACCTTCCTCTCATAATAGCTAGTCAATATATTCACAAAGGTCATAGAGACCTGTTGTTGTGCCTTAGACCATTGTGCCAAAAGGCACTCATCTGGTTCAGCAACCATAGGCTGCAACTTAGTTCTTAATCCTCTTGGAACTATTTTGCTCTGTTGGTATGCCCTAAAAAGTTTGAGGTGCCAAACATTTTTCCTAAGAGTAATCAAATTTTTAGTCAACTTGGCAAAAGCGGATCTACAATCCTATGTGGGGTCCTGAACTCCAGAACCATTATTAATGTTACCTGACCCCAGGCCAAAAATGCCCAAGTCATCAGAGTCCGAAGAAAGACCCTTAATGAGAGTTGCCAAATCCATCACTGACCAAAACTAGTTTACAAACAAAACAACACTGTCAAATGCTAAACTGGAAATATTGTTTCTAAGCTATAATATATATCCAGGATCCTGAGTGTTGGAAAGTCAATATATAATTCTAATATAATTCTCTTTGCCAACCCCAGGCATCCATACTTGGCCAAAATGGGTACAATAATAGCCAATAACCATTCACCCCAAACCAGGGGGGAAAGGAAAGTTTAACAAACCTTAATGATGGTCCAAGTTTGATTAACTGAAACCCAGAACAGTAAACATAACATCAATATAATGCCTTCCTAGCCTTTGGTAATCCACTACGTAACCAAAATGGGCCAGAACCAAATAAAAAAATATGAAAGTTGATAGATCTAGCTTGGTCAATGTTGCTATGGCAAAAACTCCAAATAAATATTGCCCTATATTCATATATTTCTGTCTGGAGTCCAGCACTCCACCCCACTTAGATAATCATCAAAAAACTGTTCAATGATGTTAAATCCACCCACTGGATCAAAAATGCATTAGACTAGATGGCATAATTTATCAATCTAACTGTTTGAGACCTTTTAACATACATCCCAGATCAAAAGGAATCTATAAACCAACCCCTATCTTAATGCAGCTGATATAAATGTAATGAAGTTTTTTTGTTATAAAACTCATAGCCTGATATCAATAGATGTTGTAGGCAACAAGTTAATGATGGAAATCCCCTATGTATCCACTATATCCCCAACACAGTGAAGCAACTCATATTGACAAAGGGAAAAATTATTAGCTTTGACATATACAAGTGAAGACAATGATTGACATTCACATATTAATGTCCAATTGCTGAAACATAGTATAAGGACCAAACAAATATGACATTCTAATATACATTTACATGTGCCAGAATGCCTTGGAATAACAGTATGCAAACAACCCAAGGTATGCTGGCCCTAATAGTAAATCTAAAAGGTCAAACATACACACTTAATAGTAACTTTTGAGTGCTAATGTTAAACCTAAAGTTTGAAATAGTAGGTCTAAAAAAGCCCACTCACCAAACTACCAAATTCGAAAATGCACTCCAAAAGATAAACAGAACCCATGTATGAATACACAGTTATGATCCGTATATCAATGCACAATCATGACATTATCTTATAACATGAAACAGCAAAAACACGGACAGCACACAATAAGAGAATTAAAAGCACGATTTAATCCACAATCCAGACAAATGAACGTAAGCGCTTTCGGCAGGTTCAAATAACCCGCCTTCATCAGACAACCACCAATTCCAGACCATTTGTTAAATACATTCATATTAAAATTCACTAACCTATCGTGATAAAGTGCATTCTTCAATTAAATACAACCATGGCAACCTTAAAGAACTTAGAACTAATACACCAGATGCCTGGTTGTATTTCTGACTTAAAAAGTCAAGATAGGTTCTTTTGAAACATTACAAAATATTAAAAACTTAGAGTTTTATCCTCATATGACTACAAAAACAAGCAGTAATTATGTATATTAGTGCTTTATATTTTCTTACTATTAATATTATTATAAATAACACCTATTAAAAAATATATATTTTTTAATGTTAAGGCAATATACTAGAGACACTCCGAAAGACTAATTTGGAACATAAATCTTGGAAAACATGTCCAAAGCCTATTTTGAAGAAATCCCCTGTATAAAAATATACCATATAAAAAATCTTATAATCACTGCCAACTATTTATTACAAAAATAATAATTACTACGTCTAATGGTGCCCAATGCCATTTGGTTTGATTAACCCTATACGGGGATGTGATGGTAGTTAATAAAAATATTGATAACCAATATGGCAATAATTAATGTAATCATTTACCTATTGAGAGAGAGCCATTTTAGTACACATTTGATAGAAAGACTTTCATTAATACCAGGGAAAACATGAGCCCTAGTCCTAATTTGCCAAAGCAGTTCGTCCATCTCTAACAAAATCTGCCATGGTCCTCCCCTTAAATCAATTTCACGCTGTTGTAATACAAAAAAATGAAACCCATGGCCTGGGAACTCAAGGGAATGCCTTGCAAGAGCATTATTAACATCAAATCTTTTAATAGCATATTGATGTTCGTAGATTCTGTTTTTTAGCCTTCTCTCGGTCTTGCCGATGTAGAAGGCTTTACAAGAATCACAAATAGCTGCATAGGTGATGGCTTTAGAATCACAATCATAATGCCCATTACACTTGTATTCCTTCTCATTGATTGTGCATGCTGTTGCAACTCTAATGAATTTACATTGTGGACATACACCACATCTAAACATGCCGCACTGTCTATTGGACCTGCGAACTACATTCTTTTGAAAGATGCTTTTCAAATTTTCACCTCTCCTGTATGTAATCTTAGGGCAAACGCCCAGAACAGAACATAATGTTTTATCTTCCCTTATGATCTCCCAATTTTTATTCACAACTTCTCTGATTCTGAAAGAATCAAAACAATAAGTCTGTATAAAACTAATGTTAAATCTATTGTTATTAGTTATAGAGTTGATGTCATCTGAAGTTGTTGGATGTAAGTAATCATTGGGATGTTCTGGGTCATGATTACCTTGGTCAGAGAGCAAGGGCATAAAGTGTCCACTGTGCCTTTTATTAGTGACTTCAGTTAAGATGTTAGATAGTAATCGCTGGGGATAACCCCTAGCGGTAAACATATCAAATAGACTGTTACATTCTAAAGAGAAGTCATCTGGATCACTCACCATACGGGCTGCCCTCACCATCTGACCCTTAACCACCGATTTCTTTTGGTGGTAGGGGTGATTGCTGGAAAAATGAAGAAAAGCATTAGAATATGTTGGCTTCCTAAATATCTTACTTTTTAACTTTTGTTTAGATGAATCTTTAATTAATGTGATGTCAAGGTAGTTGATCTCCTTTTCGTCGAATTTATATGTAAATTCAAGGAAGTCCGTTAACTTAGTAATGTTCTCTATGAATGATGGGATCAGGTCGCTATGACCTTCCCATATACAAAAAATGTCATCCTGGTATCTTGTGTACCAGGAGACATATTGTAAAAAGAATTCATCTTTAAATAGGTAATTAGACTCCCAATGAGCTAGGACTGCGTTAGCAAAAGAACCCCCGCAGGGCGAGCCCATGGCTACACCCGAGGTTTGTAGATAAAACTTCCCCTCAAAGGTGAAGAAATTGTTAGACAATACAATTTCTAAGAGAGTTTCGATCAAATTGATGACATCATGATCGACATTTTTACGCAGCATAAACTCTCTAACCCAATCAAGACCTATTTGTTGGGGAATGACGGTATAAAGGTCCCTAATATCGATAGTAAGGAATACCATACTGTCATTGTATATGAGAGTATTAATGTTCTTAAGGAAGGACCAAGAATCTTTGCATATATGCATTTCTGAATTAATCAAAGGCTTCAGAATATTATCCACATACTTGGCACATCCCTGAGTAATAGACCCTCTACCATCTATTATTGGTCTAAATGAGGGCGAAGTAAGTCCTTTATGAAGTTTCGGGGTACCAAAAAAGATATCTTATAACATGTATAGAACAATATCGTATGTCCTGAGCATCTTCCGATAGTGCAATCCGACCTTTTGGAAAGAAACGCCACCAAAAGGAATCCTAAAATTCAAACAACAAATATTTGGTCACTCAAAAGTTCCAAATAACACTGTCGCAATCATCTGGGCCATTTGGTTCAAAACTCAAACGTAATAAATGCCATAAAATGTCAAAGATCAATGTCCCGAACCATAATATAGAGAAGATGTGATAATTCCCTATTGAATGTCCGAATCCACTCACCAGACTTATAGACGATGCCCCACGGAACAAATAAAGTAAAAAACAAACTCTAAAGAAAGGTCCGCTGAGCATATCGGCCCAAATCCCTCTCATGGACGATTAAAAAGATAACGTCCACTGAACTGATAAATAAAAATGACAAAATTGACGAAAATATAGTTTTCCAAGTTCACAAAAAGACACAAAGCCTCCCAGTCTTGAATAATAGCTGTTCTTACATCCACCAAAGTAAACAAGAGCGCCACAGACCACACACTCCTTCAAACGGAGAACGGCCACACCAGAGAAACCATCAGCAGGAAGCAAAAAGAACCAACCAGCAGAAAAATACCTGCACGAACGGCTTGTG
>NC_056737.1:1269255980-1269405980 GCF_019279795.1 Protopterus annectens
CCTTCATTACTATGCATGGCGCACTGCCGTACTAAACCTAAATGGGCGCTTCCATGCAAGGCTAAGCTAGTCCTGCACAGAAGGTTAGTGAATCCGGGGGATTGTGTCTGCAGCTGCCATAAAGTAATTTCATTTCAGCTAGTTTTCTGAAGTTTTGCTGGACTGAAGTTAACCTCCTGTATTCCAGTTTCCACTATTAAAATATATACATTTAAACGGTTACAATAGGGCATGTACATTTCTGTTCTCTTCCAAAAGGGTGCACTGTGGATAGATTTCAAGCACTTTGCAAAAACCTTTTCAACACTCACACTTTTACTAGAAGTTTGATATATACATGACATACAGTTGTAATACATTTGTAACACAAGAATTTTATATAGATCATGTTGATATTCACAAATAACATATAATTATTTATAAAATTCCAGATAGCTGTGCTGGCAGTATCTCCCTTTGCCACAAGGATGTTAATATATATGTCAGTATATTGTCCTTAGATAAGGCAAGGGATTGCATAACTTAGAATACACTATTTGGATGAACTTGGATTTTTGCCCAGTCAGGAGCTGAGCTGAAACACGGTCATGTGTTCATTAGGTTTTGTTTTAATTGAGATTTGAAATATTTCATCACAGGTATTTAAGGCCCAAAGGAAAGAGTTTCAGATATGAGAGTTGTGGGAGTAATAGAGTTAGTCACCACAGAGTTGTTTGACTTAGTTTTGAGGAATATTTTTTTATATATACTGAATAAATATGGCCATTGTTGAGCAGTGCTGAAGTCTGTAGGTTATGTTAGGGCATTTTTTCAAGTTTGTATTGTTAGTAGTCGAGATAAAATCTGGGAGTGAGTGGGTTCTAGCCAGTGTAGCTATTTTTGTGCTACACAGCAGTGAGATTTGTATGTCACGTTATCAGCCCATTTCATTAGTTTGGTGTAACGTTTCTCAGGGAGATTGGTCTTAGTTAACAGAAGACTAATGAAAATGGGGGACTGCACTGAAAACAGTTGAAGCATTGTATGTACTAGCATTATCTGTTTGGTAAGGTTTTATCCTGTATAGGATGAAAATTTTTGATGAGTAATTTTATTACATCTTTTACGTGATAGTCAAATTTCAAGTTGTTTTTAGTTATTATATCTAACCATACTTTTCAACTGTACAGATTATCACATAATGTCCAGATTTTTGTCTCATATTTTTGGTCAGTTCTTTATAAAATTTGTGGTTTTCTGGCAAATCACTGGGATGATCAGTGGATTGAAGTCACTAAATAATAACATACATCTGAATTTCAGACTTCATAGCAATCAAAAAATGCATGCCAACAAATTCTGTTATTCTAACAACTTTCGAAGTTTAGAATATTTAAAACCTGTCCCTATTTTGGGCCTTTGTCCCCCAAATATGTCAGAGGTTGAGATGTATGCACCTAGTAGCTTTATGTGGGTTGCTAATTCAATGTTTTATGCTATTTGTCAAGGTTAGAGTAAAGGACAGATTTCTGGGTAGACAGTTGTTTTGAGGTAAATAGAATGACCTTGGATTTTGGGGGATTTAGAAGAAGTTGGGAATCAGACATTTTTCAGAACAGGTTAGGGAATCCTGGGTTACATGTCACAGTGCAGACATTTATTAGCGGATCCATGCACATGTTGGATGATTTTTGCATCTTTGTTTGCTGAGTGGAAGTCATTCACAAATATTTTGAAAAAGAGAGGGCTATGGAAATGAAAGGGAGATGTTATTTTGCCAGTTAAACAGCCCACTGTGTACAGGATAGGTAACTGTCAACCCAAGTGATTGTGGGTGTATCTTGGCCCAAAGAGGATCATTTTTGTAATAAGAATATATACAGGAAAAGGACTTCTACCATAAACTGACACATCATAGAAACAAAGACACCCCTTTATATTAAGGTAACACTACAGAAACATATTGTGTGTTGTTCTTTCACTAGGATAATACTTCTGCAGGACAGTAACCATGATGTTGCAACTATTTTCAGTGTTTCATAGAATGGAAGAGTTCTTAACTATTTTCACTTTTTTTTAGTATGATTAAATACTTTAGGCAGTGCTGTTGCATTTATTTATAGTTAGTTTGAATCTGCACATGCGAACTAGAAAGTGTATCAGAAGAGGTATTATGTTGCTGTCATTTTTTTTAATTCAGTTAAAAGAACATAAGCAGGTGTGTAGATCTGCAGAACAAAATGCATATTTCCAGTAAACCTACAGCAAAGTTATATGGTATATCAGTATATTCTGTACACAAAACATTTCAAAGCAATTTACAAACTGCTACTACTGCAGTATTTTAATAATGCACCACAGCATCATTTACATTTGGAAAAAAATACAGTGTTGTATCTTAATTCAGCCTATTTTTGCTTGGAGATTTTAAGCTGTGATCCACAGGTAGTGTTTGAAGTCTGCAGTTCAGAAACATTTTACTCTATGTAGAATAAATAAAAGGTTCAAAGTTAACTTCATGCAGCATACACAGAAAACACATAACACAATGAGCAGTCATAACAGTTATAGTAAAAATCACGGTATGAGTTAAGACATAAATAATAATAGTATATATGTAATACTTATAAGAATTATAGAAAGTAACATAACTTTGGCATTAATAAATCCAAAGACAGAAAGTATTTGTGCATTATTAATAATATTTGTTCCTTTTCAAACACTACATTAGCTCATGTTTTCTGCATCTTTACCCATATATAGTACTGATGCATTTCAAGAAAACTGTTCCCACACTGCTGTTTTTGGATACGTTGGTCCCCCAAAATAATAGACTAGATCTTCAAAATGATTTAATATGGAACAGTTTATATTACCTAGTTCAGAAAATAATACTGAGACCTTTGCTATACTAGAAGAAGAGACTTAAGCAGATAAGGCTTTGAGTTATTGATTTTAACTCAGTGGCATTTAACTCAAAGATTGCTGCTTGCAACTGAAAATCAGTGACAGTGCAATTTGTATCTGAGCTCCAGCAGTATTGTCATCTCTGTAGCCTTTTCTCTTTTGCCAGGGTTGTGAATATTTAAAGATTTGAGGGAGAGAATCACCCACATGGGGGAATGTTTTTCTTAACTTTTATGTACGTTAATTGTTTTTTACTTCAACTGCTCGAAAGGTGATGGAACTTAGTACACCTGACTTGGACAGTTGCATTTAGAATATCCTTAGATTATTCTTCTGTCTTCAAAATTAAAGGTGCACTTGGATCTTAAATTTTAGTTCCAATTATTTTAATGTCATTTCATGTCACGATGCTTAAATAAATTAAATTGCCAGTTTCATAAGGAAATGTGTAGCCTTTGTAGACTGGATGTCACAACAATGCTATATATCTATATATATCTAGATACATGTTTTGATAGCTTTTATAATTTATTTTTGCTTTGCCAGTGTGCAGCAGGCCATCATCTACCACTGGTGTCTATCATCAGTCTTAGATAGCAGGTGTCACGCCTAACTCTTGTTGACCTAATCTGAAACTTTTTAAATTGCCTGAGAGGTGATTGGAATACCCCATTTTGGTATCATGCTTGTTGCCATAATGATTTGTTTTGTTTATATGTCCTACCTTTTCCCCACTTAACAATACCATCAATATGCTATGAGGTAAGGCCATTGTGGCCTATGATATCTGGGGTCTATATTAAATGAACAAAGTTTTATAACTTCGAATACCATATGATCGACAGCATATGGTCAAACTTATAAAACTTTGAATAGTTAAAAAAAAAAAAAAAAGAAAAGAAAAAAAAAAGTAACCTAATAGGTTAAAGCAGGGGGGCAAGCACCCCATGCACCCCCCACACCCCCACTCTTTAAATATACCAACTCCGAGATCGCACTACAATGCAGTAAAGGGAAGTCTTCCCTTTACCACATTATAGTGCAGTCTCGGAGTTGGTATATTTAAATAGCAGGGGGTGTGGGGGGTGCAGGGGGGCTTGCCTCATCCCACAACCCTTAGCTTAGGGTTTCTTATTTTATTTTGGTGTCGATCATATGATATTCAAAGTTATAAAACTTCGTTCATTTAATATAGACCCGATATCTGCCATTTCCCATGCTTCTGTGTTAATGAGTATGTACTGCAGTTAGTGAAATGCTTCAGCATAGCTTAGTATCCATGAGGATTCAGTCTGAGTAGTATATATTTTTTTGTTTGTTTTTCTAAGGTTAATGAGAATGATTCTGAAGTAGTTAGTGGTGCTAAAAGAGGTTAGCAGTGGAAATGTAAGGGTCAGAGAGCTGAAACTTGAATAAAAATCTAGGGTGGATTTTAAATAGTTTGCAAAGACATCTGATGTGTTATAATCATGTGTGAAATCTAAAAGATTGTTGACAGGGTCTCTGCAGCTCGCCTTCATTTTGTGTGGGTTTCTAGAAAGTAGACAGGTTATTTTTATTTGAGTACTGAATTATTTATCTTTAACTATGCATATGTGTTTCTATGTTTCATTTCAGAGCTGTCTGTATGTGTCTGTTGATAGAATGTTGCCTAGTTGCTTGTATGATTGTATGATTTTCAGTGAAAGTCCTTGACTTTCAGAAGTGTTCTTGTAAGAGTTATCTATCCATGATTCATACTTTTCTAGCTGGAATGGACTTATCAATGATATTGTGAACACCTGCATTGAACATTTAAATGGCAGATCAATTGATTCAACTTTAATTGACATGGAGCATTTTATATTACCTAGTTCTAATTTAATAATAACAGTTGATGATTTGGTGAAATTTATCAGTGTAACTTTTTTGGCTATGGAAGGTGGATCTTTGACTTTATGCAATATGATTATGGGATTATGATCACTGTAATCATTCAGTTTTATGCCAGTTAGGTTTTTATGACACTGGGGATTGAGGTCACTAAATAATGACAGATATTTGAGTTTCAGACTTTGTATCCTTCAGAAAATGCATGCTAACAAAACAAATTGTTATTCTCTCAACTTTCTAAGTATATAAGAGCAATGCTTAAAATCTGTCCCTACTCTTGGTCCTTAGTCAAACATGCAGGTACCACACGTGTACAATGTCCCATGCATTATATATACTGAAGCTAACAATGCAGGGGCTGTGGGAAACTACATACATAAAACCATGGACCAATTGAGAAAAAAAGGAGCATCCCAGGACATAATTCCCATAACAGTGGTGATAGTGGAAACAATGCTAACAGGTGTGGCAGAAATGTGTATGCTGGGAAGGGTAGGAATTGAGTTAGTTAATAAATCCCAAATTAGTATGTAGTGCAATTCACAAGGACATGACCATGAAACAGAACATCCACTTTGGAGAGCATATTCATTGCAGTTTATGTTGCAATGCAGTGGTACAGCTGCATAACTAACACAGATGGGGATGCAAGCAGACTGGAGATATTGGGCATGCCATGAGAACTATAGTAATATGGAAATCCAGGAAGATACAAGTAATGTAGGGGTAGTACAGTAGCACCAGGCTTGTCAATGTATGGCTATGGATAGAATTAGGTATGTGTGAAAGCAAGAGCACCCATGATGGTTAGACTCTAAGGGGAGTAATCACAACAAAAGTGTGCCTAATGTCAGTAAGGCCAACTGCTGCATGCACCATTTCATTTATTATTTGTGACCTGAGTGTAAAGACGTTGTAGCTCAGATGTGTAGTCCCTGCTGCCTTCACAAATAAAAATGATAATGCAATCTGTCAAAGTACACCTCTGAAGGCAGTATACTATCATGGCAGAAACCAAAATGTCTCCCGAAATCAGGATTGTGCAATACATCCACAATACCTGGTTAACAGCATGCAAGATATCCCAAACATGTGTAACAGTATCATCAGACAGGGAGTAAACTGTAAAAGTGCTAGGGGTAACAGGTGTACACTGGCATGTAACAATGCTATTGTCAATCTCTGATTGACCACTATCTCCATTGCTTGGCTGTTGGTACAGCCATGCTGTGGAGGCAAAGTCTCACATCTTTTTGCTACAAAAAAAAAAAAAAAAGAAAAAACAACAAATGACAATAACTATTTAACCCCATTGATTAATTATGGGGTGTTATGCTAACCATTGAGCAAAGGCATGCATCATCATTATACTGGACATGCTAATAAGGAAAAACAACAAATACTGGGTAAACATTACCTATCAATCGCCAAATCATAACAGATTATTATAGCAAAGGTCCTCTTAAACAACACACATCATGATCTGTTGAATAAGTAATTCTTACCTTTAACCACGTTAATGTGAAAAAATAATGAAAGGCATACATCACTGGATTAGAACATATGCAATGCAATGCACATCAGGCTTCTCTTGAACTGTGCACTAACTGAAGATGCCACATAAGACTTCATATCATACTTGTCAGGCAACACACACATGTAGGGATAACCTTAGTAATGTTTTTGAATGCAAATGGTTCTCATTAAAGGAATTACAAAATTTGTCTGACTTTCTCTAGTTGTAAATGTTTTGAGTAAGTATAACTATAATGGACATTACCAGTATTGAACCCCTGCCTATCTAATCCACAATCTAGTTTATGTCCTATGTTACTCATCTGTTACACACTCAGTACTTATACCTAGGTAGACTTGAATGCCTACCTAGCTGGGTTCATAGTTCATAGAGTCCTATATCAACCATTGACACCACACACAGAACTGCATCTAAAGTCTCAGGAAGCACGTACATGAAGGGATTACATCAGCAATCTGTTACAATGATTATGTTTCCTGTAAAATGTGTTCTGTGGCTCAAAACCATTTATCCCTTAGTGTTCACAGTGCTGTGGGTTTGCACATCACTATCCGTTGGGTAGGCAGACCAGTCTGTCACTATAGACTTCCACAATGCCATTGCCAGTATAGAACCCCTGCTTAAGTCCACAGTCTAGAGAACTAAATGTTAACTGCGGATGCCATGGAAGATATCATTACTAGAGTTGTCAGAAAGCAAACAATTCAGATAATCTGTTATACAACCACAGTAGGTGAGAAGAGCTGGGTTTGAAATGCAACTTGTATATGTCCACACTCTAAAAAGGTATGCACTCACTGTTTCTGCCAATGGAGACATGAAACTGTGTCAGAAAGCACACACTTCAAGGTCTGACTGAAGCATTGTGTTGGAATGCTCACGTATCCCTAAAATGCATGTTGAGGGATCAAACTCATTTAACCATATCAGTGCTCACACAGGTGTTATTCAGTCACATCACCATCTGTTGGATAATGCAGTCTTTTCTGTCACTGTTGTATGCACATGCATTATTTATACACACTGGCAGATTTGAACCCCTGCCTAAGTCCACAAACTAGAGAATGGTGTGTTAGCCACTCACACCACAGGAGAAATCGCACTACAATGTCAGACAACATATTTGAAGGGATGACCTCACCATTGTATGGCAAGGCAAATCTTTGGCTTAAAAGTGAATGAAAGAGTTGTTAAAGCCCTCATCCATGTAAATGTTTCCACTGAAGGAAAGTGTGTACGCACATCTGTCATGTATGCCACCCATAGCATGCACGCACGCACACACACACGCACGCACACACACACACACACATACACACACACACACACACACACACACACACACACACACACACACAATCAGACATTCAGATTAGTTAGTCATTACTGTGCTCAAATACCTATATAAGTACACAATCTAGACAGCATTACATCAACTGCTGACAGCACAGAAGTGTTGCAACAAGTGTGAGACATGATGTATTGCAACAAGTGTGACACATGATGTCTTACAAGTGTGAAACATGATGCATATTAATTAGTTCTTTCTGGCATCATGCAACTATCTAAGTCCCCATCTAGATAGTATTGCATTAACTGTCAATACCATAGGAGAGGTGTTGTGAAACAGTACACATTTGAAAGGATGACTTCATCATTGTGTTGAAAGCAGAGGTTTGGGCTAAAAGGGACTCAGATCATTGTGTAATCCCTCTCTAGGGGTAAATGTTTCTCCTGAGTGGAAGTCTACACACCATGTCTGTTGGATAAGCCAGTCCTACATGTCACTACAGTCACACTCACTGACCTTCATTAGTCATTGCCAGATTCGAATACCTACCTATCTAGGTCCATAATCTAGGGAACATAACTGCTTACAACACAGGAGAAATCTTATTGCAAAAGTTGGACAGCACACAGATGTCATTTACATTACATATGTTAGGGCGAATGGGCAATGTTTTGACAGAAATAAAAGCAGCAATGTGTTGATCACAAATCACTACAGACTATAGCAATAGTTCATAAATGTCTTCACTCATGGACATTGTTGTAGCTTGAATGATATCTATGTATGTCACATTAAGGTGTATTGACCAGTTATATGATGGCTTATACTTAGAGTTGTCAGTCAATGGAGCACCACCCATGCATTCCCGACTGTTCATGTCAAGATCGTTGTATGAAATTCTTGGTTTAATTTGTGGATCATTGTGCAAACTTTGTGATGTGTGTACATTGTTCAAGGTAACTACAAGCCATACAACTCAACCATGTAAAAGTAATGCCATTGATAATACTGAGCAAGTGTATGTCCAGTGGTCCTACTTTATTGGAACACATATGGAATAATGTGTTTCAGTGCAAACATCATTTCAATATGTAATAAGTAGGCAACCTCACAACAAAGTCCTCATATCCTGACTACAATGTGCTAATAAACCAAACACAAGTAATACAAGCCACTGACATTGCTTTCTTTCTTTTTGTAAAAATTGATTTCTGAAACTCATTGCTGCCAAGCTCATATGCCTGACTGATGACAAAGTATTAGTGCATGCATAATTATTTTTTGAGTTTTTGAATTTAGAATGGGAAATAGCAGTGGTCTATGGTGCTACATGCCAAGTGTTGTTCAAGTATGGAGTACTGGTATATAGACATTTCTGATTCTGAGCCATTTCAGAACTTGTGTGTGTTCTGGTAATGTATCCTATATCATCATTTAAGCAACTGCCATGAAAAAATATCCAGATGTTTAAGTCATGATATTATGTTTAGCATACAACTTGTGTTGTTTTAGTAAGACATTAAGGACTGAAGTCACTACATAATTACATATTCTTCAGAAAGTGCGTATTATTACCAAATGTATGCCAGTGCTAAATTGTTTATTATAGCAACTTTTTAAGTGTATTGGAGTAATAATTGTAATCTGTTTCTAGTTTTTCAATATTTTTCAGCCTTTATCTACCCATTAATTTTGACTTTCTCCAGATGTCTTGCACTTAGAGGTGGAAAGGTATGTGCAGGGGTGGGATACAGATATAGCAAATAAATTAATTACTAGGCTGGATACTTGTGTTTAGAATATCATATCCATGCAGTACTTAATAAGGGAAAATGTCATTAGAAAGAAAAAGTTAACTAATGATTGAAATACTGCTGGATTTGAACACCTGCCGATTCATATCACCATTTTCTAGAACAGAATTATATGATCGCCCCACAAAGCATGTCATGTTTTAGGTAGTAAATCACAGACATTTGAAGGGACAATGAGAAAGCTATGAAGCAAGGGATTATGTATGTATCAGACTTCATAACATAACTAAGAACTGAAGCTTCCCATATGGCGTACATTGAACCCCACAGCCAGTTAAACATGTAAGAATAACTATCTCCTCATGGCACTATCAGTATTGATTTCTGTTACAGAACAGGGCAAAGCACAGTAGTGCAATGAGCTCCAAATTAATAGAACTGAAGATAAAATCCTTGGTTTTACCTCAGGATGATAAGCATCAATAATCCCTGAGGTGTGATGCCAAGCACCGTGCAAATGCTGAGGACAAAAATGGAGAAATTGGTTTATGGACTATCTCTAGCCTTGTGTGTGTGATGAGTGACAATATTTTTGACCACATTAGAAGTGTGAAAGGGGATTGATAGAACAGTGGTGAAAATGAGGAACAGGTAGAGGGCAGCACTGGGAGAAGAATAAAGGAATGTGCAGGATAGTGAGGACAGAGCACCATAGCTATCCACTTCTTCTAAAGGTAACAGTGTATTTCTAATTGATGAATTTGAATAGTTACCACATGAAAGCCATGTGCAACAATTTAATAATGCTGTGTCAGCAACTGGACCCATTTATGCATCATATATACACGCATAAACAATGTGGAGAGCTATGTATGGGATGCAATTTTTTGTGATATAGGTGCCCTTTTATTTTTGTTTTGAGAAAGGAGAATGCTGGGGAATGTATTTAAGAATAAGAGGGATAGGTAGGGTATGTTAGGTAGCACCTGCAGACATACAGGTCATATAAGACAGATAAGGATGATAATGAAAAAAAATGGTTGGGGGACACTATGATAGGGGATAGGTATGGGACTTTAGAGGTGCATCCTTATCCAGCATGAACACTCCAAGAATCCAGTCCTTACCCTCTCAGCTATCATCACTGTCTTCTGTCTTAGACACATTGGATAGTGGAAGATGGGACATTGACTTGATTATTCATTATCACAGCCCATGCATATTTTCACATAAGTAATTAAGGATTTGGCACTTCCAGATATGAATGTGAAGACATTCATGTGTGTTAAACTACAAATTAGTCTCATCATACTTGTATACATTATGCACAGAGATGTGTGACTATTGTATATGTAGTTTCTGCATCCCAACTTATAAAAATGTTATTCTAACATAATGATTGTGGAATAATTGTGGAATAATACACTTTTAAGTAAATAGAACTCCTTTAAGGAATGCAATCAAGTTGCTGCTGTTGGGATTTGAAGCCATGCACAGCTATGTTGACTGTAACATTGGCTAATTAATATTTCAACAGCTAATCGAGCATGTATGTATGTTTGGTATATATGCCTACTTACTCGCAACTGTGACAATCAATTATGCATTGATGTCCACAGATTTGATAAAATAATTTCCAGATCAGTGCGGTTATGAAATGAGTATAAGCCATACTTACTCAGTGCCTCTCTGAGGTGCTGTAGTGTTTCCTGATTCACCTCTCTATGTCTTTCTATCTCTGTAGAAGCTATGCAGAACATCTTGTTGTTCTAGCAAGTCAATGTATTGTATATCCTGTTAATGGCTCCTATATTTGTGGGTCATGGATCCTAAAATATTTCTCTCATTGTCTGAGAAGGTCCTGTTTGCATCTTTTTATGTCATTGTAATGGTGATAGCATTGTTCACTATTCCATGGATTTCCAGTTACACTGGTGACAGCCATAGCCAAGCTATTCCAGGCCTAAGGCTTGTACTGAGACCTGGTATGGTGTCCCAGCAGCATCGGTTGGCATTAATGTTTAACAAGGAGTCCAAAAAACACCTTGAAATCAAGCACTATCCTCAACATCCCCAAATGGTTGTGTACCAGCTTGTGCACAACAATGGACAAGCTAGACAACTGCAATTAAATGAAAGAAAGCACAGAAATAGAATGTGTTTAGGATTCTTTCAATGTCTACTTTAGGTGTGAAATATGGTAGTTAGGCCTGACCATCGGTGTTAATCAGTGCATTTACAGATGTTCCAAAGCTACTCCTTAAAGTGGTGGGTAACATTGATATCTCTTGCTACATTTCAATAAGATATTGGCAACTCTGTGCACATTTTTTGTGATGGATTATGGCAATCATAACTAGAACATTGTCAAAAACAAATCTGACAAGACATTCTTAATGATGTTGGTGTCTTTCAGTGTTGTCCTTGTGTGAATTTATTTTAAGCAGTACATAATACCTTGGTGGCATTTAAATCATAAAGTGTGTTAGAATCTGAGAACTGAGTCCATGAGAAAATATTATCTGAACTTCTTTATTCTGTGTACTAATTACACCAGGTACTCTGGTTTCCTCCCACGTTATAAAGACATACGTCTGGAGCATGTCTCCCCAGGCCTCCACTGAAAATTGGATTTGTTCCAAGTCAGACTTTCCTGATAAACAAATATTAAATAAATAAATAAATACATAAATAAAATACCACAGGAGAACTGACATTCCCGGACTGTAAGTTGAGGTTTACAGTTTTCAACATGACAAGAGATAGACCATAGTTTGACAACCCTGTAATTGTTGCGCATTGTGGTGTTACTTTATTGGATTAATAATTTGAGGCATTATATCTATCTATCTACCTATCTATTTATCTGTCTATTAGATAGATAGATAGATAGATAGATAGATAGATAGATAGATAGATAGATAGATAGATAGATAGATAGATATTCCTGTGGGATGTGGAAACGTTTCCATTGCATTGATTTTTGTGATATCTGTAATGCTAACTGATGAATGCTGGAGGCAAGCATATTTGCCCAGTCAATGGCAAAGTCTTAGCACATAAGTATTTTTGTGTGTTTTTGCCATAGAATGTGAGGAGCCATTTCTTTACAGTCTTTACTGCATACAATAGTACTCCATGCCAATTGTAGCACAAAGAAAAATAAACCCATTTACAGTGTTAACTTTGTGTGAGTACCTTTTGGTTTCATTAAAGTCATGTGTATTGATGTCATAATACTTAGTGAGGAAAGAGTCATACAGAGTTTATATTGTGTGTTGATTTACACAGTATACATGAGTGCAATATACATTTACGATAATGTAACTTATTATTTCACTGAAGTCAAGTTCCTATATGTCTCTACCTGTGTCATTGACCTCTTTATCTTTCCCTAACATCTCATGTTTTTAATTTTACTGCCTGATGCTTTTGCAGCAGAAACAGTTGTAACATATGTGTGCGAGTGTGATTGTCAGCTTAGTCTTTGTCTATGCTCAATAATAAAATTTTGACTTTTGCCTTAGAAAGTGGACTGCTATTTAGTGATAATCACCACTGATGGGCCTTGTTGCAGAATGCCAAGGGTTGTGCAAAGGATTATGCCAAAAATTATTTCATGATTAAGTGTGATGGTTTCTCAAATTTCTCTCCTTATAGACATAAAATATTTGCATTAAGGATTGCTACTTTCAGATCACCTTCCCTGAATTTAAACCATAACATGATGGCATTATCATTAAACCATGACATGATTAACAGTGTTAACTGCAACATTGACAGAGTAATGTACTGAACACAATGTACTCAGCTTTGTATTTCTGACATTTACATTTACACAAAAATATACCTGTGTTATCACACAGTTGTGATTTGTCCTGTCACAGTACAAAATCTTGCAAAATGTGATCCTTTCATAAGTTATGATAAACAAACATGAGAAACCACAAACATATGTCTGCAAGACAAGATTGTATTTCCTTTTGTGTGCGTTATTCAATAGCGATCCCTTTGTATCATGAATGTATTACATTGGTGACTAGTCTCTTTTTGGAGGTGACTACATCAGTTTTGCTTATCAGCATCCTATCTGTGAGCCAGTTGGCAATCCAGTGAGTGACATAGGGGTTTATTCCCAGTTTATTTAGCTTTTCTTCTATGCCTGAATGGGGAATTGTGTCAAAACCTTTGGTCAGTTTGAGGTATGCAGTTTGTACTGTTTTGCCTTCATTGATTGCTTTGATGACATTTTCAAAAAATCTAACAGGGTGAGTAAGAATTACCTGCCCTTGACAAATCCAAACTGAGACAAGTCTAGTGCTTAGAGGTTCCCTAATTCCTGATTGATTAATGCGATGAAAAGTCTTTCCATGGCTTTGCCTATGAGGCTGGTCAGACTTATGTGGCTATAAATAGAATTCACAGATCCTTAGCTCCATGCTGATTGGTCTGGAGTTTTCCAATACAAAGACAAGTCTTGAAGTATCCTGGCATACAATTAGTACACAAGTATGAAACCAGGGCTTAATAACAATTGTTAGACCACTTAAACAGCAAAACATCAGTGCAACTATGTACTGGAATCACTAATATAGGCTTAAAGACCTTAGCTAAAGCAGATACAGACTGTTAAAATGAATTTAAAATCAAATCAAGAATTGAAAACCCTTTTCTGTGTTTTTCCTGACTTGCAGAACTATTACAATGTAGCAGTAATCTAAAAAAATCACAGTAAACAGCAACTTTGGAATTTACTGACCCTGTGTATGCTTGCATTTATGATACTTTATGGAGAATTCTCTTACAATCTGTCAAGGTATGTTATGTTATATGCAATTAGTGCTTACAGATTCATATTTAGAATGCATCAATTTGTAATTAGTGCTGTCTAATTTTGGAAATGTTTGTGTTTCTTAGGAACATATAACACTAGTTATTTCAGGTTACCTGCTTTCTCTGATCTGGGGTAATCACTATAGCATGCACAAAATTTGTCAGCATTTGTACTTTCATCATTTTCACTTTGGGAGTTTGTGTCTCAGTGTAAGTGGACCCACTAGTGGACCCGGTGTAAGGTGTAAGTAGAGCCACTGCCACAAACACATACACACACACACACACACACACACACACACACACACACACACACACACACACACATATACACATGTATATATATATATATATATATATATAGAGAGAGAGAGAGAGAGAGAGAGATAGTTCCCCTTCATAATGTCTCAGTCCACTTCATCAAGTCTGAAAATGGCACGGCCAAAATGTACCTTGGAACATCATCTTTCCTCTTCGGGAAATTAACCATTTGTCCACCATGGTGAACTTTGCCCTTTCTCAGCTGTATTGCAATCCTGGGGTTGGCATATGTGGGTGGGGGTGTGAGGGGGTGGGCAAAGCCCCCCACTTGAATGGGTGCAATTTGTTACTGGTTGTGTTTTTTTCGTTAGTGGCCAAGTGGTTACATTCCTGGTGAGGAAAGACGATGTTCCAGGACTTCATTGTTATGCAATTATGATGTTTTGGTCACTCCATTTTCAGACTCGAAGTGGGCTGTGAAGTTATGAAGGTAAACTATATATAAATATACCTGCACACACACACACACACACACACACACACACACACACATATATATATATATATATATATATATATATATATATATATATATATATATATACATATATTTTTGCATCAGCTGTTGCTTTATCATATTGTAATAATTTATTTGTCTTTCTTATGTTTTTCTCCTTTCTTGGTTTTCTCACAAGTGATGTTGATACCAGTACTGTGGAGCTCCTTTCACCAGTTGGAGGATCAATTGCCCTTGCCAGTGATGGCAGTGATGAACAGGCACTGTCTGGGGTTGTGGAGGGCATGCTTAATATGGAACATTTTGCTCCCACATCCCTTTCCCAAGGACTGGGCTCAGTCAGTATGCCTACACATACCCATGACAAGGAACCAACTAACAGTTGGCAAATTGATGGGAACACAGTTAATCAAGATAGTCTAGTTAACCAAATTGTAAAGCTGGTGGAATCTCCCCACTAGCCTTTGTGAGGGTGAAGTACCACACAAGGTTATTGGTAGAGGTGCTCAGAGGATGTAGGTTTTGCGACCTCCCTCTGCTGTTGGTGTGTCAGCATCTTCCACCCAATGTATCTGCATCACCATTATGGAGGCACAGACAAGTTCCACCATGGTCTTGGAACTGAAAGTCAGAGTACTGCATGTCATGCATTCTGATGTATGAGACTTCATGAGCCATTTGTGTGACTCCTTAAACCAGATGAATGACACACTGGACCATGGGGTGCCTGCTATGTAATGTCTGCTGGGTTACCGTCAGCATCCACAAGCCCATAAAGCCAATACAGCCTTAGCAGTTAGCTGACATGACCATGGCCATGTTAGATTTCACTCCTGTATTAGCTGACATGACCATGGCCATGTTAGATTTCACTCCTGTATTGGTACTACTTTCACTGCTCCTTCATTGGTGGAGGTGCCCACACCCAGAAATAGTCAGCCATGTGGTCATGATCATGGACATATACATGATGACAGCTTGCCTAACAGACATTGTTCATATATGGATAGCACCCCAAATTTCAGCTAAGGTCATAGAACTAACAATGCACTTCCTGGCAGAGGTAGTTTACTGTTTGGGGGCAGCAATGATGAACTGGCTCCTCTACCATGCATGGCTCACACCCATCCAGGATGCCAGGGCAAAGAGCTAGCACAACTGCTGTGGCTGTATTCCTGCAGACCCACAGACACTACAACTCATATAACACCTCACTCACACACAAATGTCTTGATAATTAACTTCTTCACGTCTTGAGTTACTGGCACTCACAGTACATACTTGATATGACCCTCATCACAAAGACACACACACACACACACACACACACACACACACACACACACACACACACACACACACACACACACTCAAACCCACACACACACAAACACACATTTCTTCTTTTGTGTCAGGCTTGTTGTCCTGTAACCAAGTATGACTGTGCCCTGAGCTTTTCACAGCTCTTTGTGATTTAGGGTTTCCTATGTCTGATGCTCAGTATGTACAGTGTATGCTTGCTTGGTCAAATGCCTGTATTCAACAATATATGGATTAAATTTAAATTTGTTTGTCTGCTTAAGTTAGTGTTATTTCTTGCAGTGCTGATACTTGTATTAGTAGTTGTAGTACAGTATTATTACTTATTTATTACTGTACAGTATTATTACTTATTTATTACTTTTTGTGCAGATGATGTTGAGATTGGCCTGACCCCTGCTGGGGTTTCTGAATTGGACTATATGCCATATGCACAGTAGTGAGCAGACTAAGTGCGTTTTGAGGCAATAGATGTTTTCTTTCTATTAATGGATGTTTAGCTCCTCATTTATGCCTTAACTACCTATCTTTCTATTTGTAGTAATGGGATTCTATAACTATGCTTGATCACTTAGCTTCACAAATAATGGTGACAACGGCATACACCACTTGGGTTTGTTTGATATGGGTCTGCTTTAGCCTGATGCATAGGTTTAAACATACACATTGAAAAATCATTTCCTACATCTAGCAGGTTCATAGATGGTTTAGTCTGTATATGTTGCATATATCACTCATATTGATTACTGCTGACACTCCTGTATAGTTGATTAGTAGTTTTCCTTTACTGAAATACAATAGAATACATAAACATAAAAGTAATCATGTATCTTTTCACTACAGGTTCATCACTCATCTTTGTTACTGCTGATAGCATTGTAGTCTGAGGATGCCTATGTCTGATGCTCACAGTAGTCAGCGAGTACATGAGTAAAGGTTGGAAAGTTTGCATGCATTACTGTTATTGTTCACATGTTTTTAGCTCCTTTTCTTGTTTAATCAAGTTGCAAGTGTATGTGATACTCACTGCCTTTTAGCCAGTGCCATAGAATATCATATATCCCTTTGTTTGCTATGATCATCCTCAGCTGTGGGTTCCTCACTTGACCCCTCACCTGTATCTACTGGTCCTGCCTTTGGTGCTGGGAATTGTGATGCCTGTCTTGGCACTCTCTGCTGTAACTGTTTCCTGAGTATGATGATATGTCAGATGGCACACGTAGTCAGCATTTTGGCAGACATGGTAGAGTAATACTACAGAGCTCCTCAAGATGTAGCAAGACATCAGAACTGTTAGTTAGGCAGGCCAAACATACACTCTATGGTATTTGCACCATGCGCATGTCCTTTGTTGTAACCTTATTCAGTGTGGTTGTGTAGGTTGCTCATAGGAGTCATCAGCCAAAGTTTCTGTGCACATCCTGTATTATCCCTAGATGCCCTTGTGAAAAGTCACTACTTAAAATCCTTAAGTACAGGACACAGGTGTGCTATATGTGGGATTTGTGGAAACTGCCAGGGTGACCTACACATGCAATATAGATAACAGTTTGTGCTTTGCAGTCCACCTGACAGGTGATGGTTATGCACCTCCATCTCATTTCACAAGGTGGATCCCATATGTCAATTTGGGTGCAGTCTATGACCCCCAGAACCCCCAGGAAAATTGGCTATGGTGCAGAAATTGTGCATGGTGGTTGCTGTCTCCTCTGTAATATGTAAAAAACAGATATGATCGCCCACATGTAGCAGCATTACATGGAGAAGCTGGTGAGGTATTCTTGAGGCAGAGGCCTGTGACATCCCAATGTGATCCCCCTGTGGATCACTGAAAAGTCCCAGTAGCTAGTATAAGTAATGCTACACATACTTTAGTTTCCACTGGCATGGGCTCCCCATAATTCCCACTGGGCCTCATGTGACTGCAGCAGATGTTCACTGTTTGTTCTGTAGCATAACTGCTCACTCTGTAGTGCTCTAATATTTATGTTTCATGAAGTCCATGATTTATTTATTTATTTGATATTTGTTGACCAGGTTAGTGCAGCTGAGCTGATGCCCTTTTTCAGTGGAGAACCGGGGAGAAAAACTCCACATAAACATAAACATAGACATCGATCATAACAACAAAGTTACATAAACATGGTACAAGGCTACAAAGATATAGTTACATGTAGTTATTTATAGTTGCTTTTGCATAGATCATACCTTCAATGTTACATAAAGCGAGTACATGGCTACAAACATATTGTTATCACAAGTAGTTACCAGGAGTACCAGTTGACTAGTTAGAATAAGAGACATTGTGAATCAGATTGATTAGTGAGTACATCTGATACTATACAGAGCAAAAAATCCATTTGGAATACACCGTTCTTCCTAATCAGTTCAGCTGAATAGTTGCCTAGTGTATAGTCAGTTACTCGACTGTTGAAGTCAATAGAAATCATTCAGGTAATAAAGGATAGCTAGAAGTAGTGATAGACATAAGTGGATAAAGAGGGAGAATTAGGTATAGAAGAAAGGTGGAAGGCAGCAGAGAGGGAGGGGTACAATCAACCAGGGGGGGATGATTACACAGACATAGCCATGTATTGCTTAGGTGTTTTTTTTCAACATTTCTGAACTGGTGTTTAAGCTTAATATTTCGAATGTCCAGTGGAAGTGTATTCCAGTTCTCAGCTGGGGAAGAGCTGTATAGGTTCTTTCCCATTTTGATTTTTGTCTTGTGTGTGGAAAGGAGGTGCTGTTCAGAGCTGTGAAGTGTTCTGGTTGGTGAGTAGAGGGAGATGACAGTGGAGATGCCGGGACAGAAGGAGGGCAGGTGCAGTATAGAGTGAATTATCTGCAACTGAGAGAGGAGAAGGATGTGGGGAAGTTCTAACCAGTTTAGTTTCCTGTGACCCAGAGACTCCCCATACTCTGGAATAGACTGCCCATACATATCAAGCAGACCGCCTCATTGGCCCTCTTCAAAAGGAACCTTGATGACTGGATGGGAGATAGGAAATTCACCCCGGGGATCATGTCAGTCGCCCTGCTAGACAGGGGCCTGGAGAAGTAAATATTGTGGGAAGAAATATCCAGGGAATTGTTATGGCTAGGCTTGCATAGGCCCTAGGGCCGATAGCCTAGTACCAACCTATGAACCTATGGGCTGAGCAGTGATGAGAATGGTAGGGAAGTTCGGCAGAGAATTTGGCCACCTTGTTGTAAGTGGATTCTAGTTTAGAGAGAAGTGTGGTTTGTAAGTTGGTGAGAATTTGAGAGTCATAAAGAAGGGTTGGAAGTAAATGGATGTGACATAGGGCTAATTTGGCTTTACTAGATAAAAAATGCATTATTCCTGTAGAGGAGGCTGAGTTTTTGGTGGGTTTTCTTGATATTACTGAGAACATGCAGGTCAAATTTCAGCTGGTCATCAATGATGACCCCAAGTAGTTTGAGTTTCCACTGTGGTGTGTTATTGTGTGACATGATGGTGAATGAAGGTTTTAGTTGATTCATAGTTTTGGGTATAAAAAGAAGTTTGGTCTTCTTTGGATTTAGGATTAGCTGGATCTTCTGCAGCCAGTTTTCAATAGACAGGAAGGAGTTCTGAGTTGTCGTATGCAGCAGGTCAGAGAGGGTGTTGGCTATGGTGATTAATGTGGCTTCATCTGCATATTGTATGAGTGAAGAATGTGAAGAGGCAATAGATAATTGATTGGTGAAAATGTTAAATAATAGTGGGCCAAGTACTGAGCCTTGTGGAACACCCACATTTATGAGTAGTGCTGGACAGATAGTGGAGAGCCACTTTACTGATTGGAAATGGTTGCTGAGGTAGCTAGAGAACCAGGAGATAGTAGAAGCAGATAGACTGAGTTCAGAGAGTTTATTTAAGAGGAGAGGGTGAGAGACAGTGTCAAAAGCTTTTGAGAGATCTAGAAATAGACAAGAGATGAGTATGTTCTGGTCTCTGGCTTGAGCGATGGTGTTAATGAAGGAAATGAGAGTTGTAGAGGTGCTATGACCAGGGAGAAAGCCGTGTTGAATGGGGGTGATTAGGTCCTCTTGTATAAGGTATTGTAAGAGTTGTTTGTGCATGCATTTCTCCAAGATCTTAGAGAGAGGTGATAGAATATTAATGGGCCTAAAATTGGAGAGTTTGATAGATCTACCTCCTTTATGAATGGGCAAGGTGTAGAACTTTTTCCATACTGCTGGGACTTTGGCTTCAGTTATGGACTGGTTGATGAGGATGGAGATAGGTAGAGCGGTGGAGTTGGCTGCTTTCTGGAGAAAGAGTGGGGGAGACCATCTGTAGATGGGGAGCAAGGTTTAGGTTTGAGAAGTAAGGATTTAATGTAGTTGGTGGATACAGTTTTTAGGGAGAAGTCATAATAGGTCACACATAATCGGTGATCAATGATAGGTCACATATCATCAGAACACCTTACACCTTCTAGGCCAGGGTCCGGCAGTAGCGGGTCTATATTAGATCAGCAAACACTTAAACAAGCGAATGCTGATTGATCGACCTTATTTTAGCGAATGTTCAAAATATCGAAGCAACAGAAACCCGATTTTTTTCCTAGGGAAAGAATTCGGACGTCCGTTTCTGTTGCTTCGGTATTTTCAGTGCTGTGGTGGAAAGTTATGGGTCAGATTCTGGTAAGTGTGCGATTGTGTGGATGTGAGTGTTAGGGTGGGTTAGGTGAATTAGGGTTAGTGCTCAGGTTAGGTATATGTGCGACTGTGTGGACGTGAGGGTTAGGGCGAGTTTAGGTGAGTTAGGGTTAGGGAGCGGGTGAGGTGAGTGTGCGATAGTGATGGACCTTAGGGTTAGGGTTTGGGTTAAGGTAAGTGAATAGTTAGTGGTGTGTGCATAGTTTAGTGTAGGGTTAGGTGTCAGATTTTAGGTGTATGTGTCTGGATTTCTGTTTGTTTCGTGTGCTTCTGTTGTGTGTATGTGTTTTGGATCAGCGATTTTTTTCCCTAGGAAAAAAAATCGCTGATCTGACAGCTCGAGATTGTAAGCTTTCACTTACATAAGGTCGATCAATCACCGTTCACTTTTTTAAGCATTCGCTGATCTAATATAGACCCGCAGTAGCAATAGCAGCACCAGTAGTACCTTGTATTAGAGCTTGTTACACATGCAGATTTATAATGGCTGCATCAACCACAAATATTTTTCCAAGTTTCTTTGTGGCTGTATTTCAACATGTGTTAGAATTCAGAGCCAAAGCAAGCACAGTGTGAATGCACTCTATTTATATGATTCTGAATCATTCTTCCATGGTAATTTGTGTCATTAGCATGGACTTTGGCTATGTATTCACTCATTAGCATATTTAGCCATTAACCTTTGCTTTGCAGCTGGCATACACGTCTGTTTACTGAATGACAAGGAGTTTGAGTGTTGCTGCTTGTTGTGCAAAAGAGCTTAGGTGACATGTAGGTATTCATGAATCCCGGCCATGTTTTGACATAGAGTATGCATCTTACTCCGAGAAGAAGTCATATAGTCTCTCCAAATGGAAAGCAAGGGTAAATTGCCACAAAAGTATTCACTTACTTTACCATTAAAGATATAAATGCTGTTCAATGCCACATCTCAGCAAAGTATATTTACATGGACATTCCAGTATGTATTGATGGCAGCAACTTTCTAAAATTATATTATAGATATATATATATATATACATATATATATATATATATATATATATATATATATATATTTATATATATATATATATATATATATATATATATATATATATATATATATATATATGGGTGTACTTCACTTGATTGAAAACTCACTTCACTGAAAATGAAATTACTAGGACCACTTCACTGAAAGCTCACTTCACTGAAAACTAATTTGACTGAAAGTCATTTAGCTGAAAGTTATACATGGCCTTTTCCCCACTGTAGTGCTATCCTACTAGAGTTAGTATATATAGTAAGGGGGTGTGTGGGGGGCACAGCCCCACATTGGGGGTGTGGGGAGTGAAGCCCCCCACATATGTTGGTTATATATTCTCGTCTGGAAACAGTTATTCATTAGACTTGTAAGTATCACTGTGTATAGTTTAAAATGTTTATAATATGTGGGTGGCTATGCCCCTCACACACACCCTTACTTTATATACTAACTCCAGGACCGCACTACAGTGGTGAAAAGGCCGTTTATAACTTTCAATGAAATGAGTTTCAGTCAAGTGAGCTTTCAGTGAAGTGATCTCACTGATTTGATTTTCACTGAAGTGAGTTTTCAGTCAAGCGAAGTACACCCATATATATATATATATATATATATGTCTGTGTGTTTATGTGTGTGCAAGTCAAGTCCTCAAATTATTTGATATTCAAGTGCAAAGATTTCAAAAAGGAAACGGAATTTAAAAAGATTTGTGGGGGAAAAACAAGAAAAGGACAAATCCCTGGATTCAGCAAGCCCTGCACGGTGTGCAGGACTAGTGGAGGAGCTTCAGCAGGCAATGTCTGCTGTGTGATCCAGGAATAAGCTGTAAGGATGTGCATGAGCGCTCTTTCACTAGTCCTGCATGGACTCAGCCCCTCTATGCAAATTACCCCATTTGCAGGTGAAATCCATGCAAATGAGGTGAATTTGTGATCCAGGAAGCTGAAAGCTGGCCATGCAGGACTAGTGTAATCTGCAGAAATGTACTCGGCCAGTAACCGAGTATATTTCTGCAAACTACAAAACGGAGTCATGACAATTCCAAATAAAGGGTGGTTATTATGAAGAAAGCATGCCAATGGCTAAATATAAGGCCTTTGGCATGGAAAACAGTTGCAAAAATAAAAATTCAACTTTTATTTTTTTTAGCCGATCTCGGCTGTTTAAGCGTAGGGCAGTGGCGCGCAAACAGGATCGGGTGAAAAATAAAAAAAGAAACCTAAAATAAGCAGTCTAACCAAAATCACTATTTTGCCATAATACTCAATGGCAGGCAGAAGACAACATGGCCAGTGAATAGTGGTAGCTAAGGGGAGAGGCTCAGTGTTGGACCTATAACTATGCATCAGCAGGCAATCCTATGCAAATGAGGGGAATGATACTGAATCCCAGATCCCCCCAGCATTCTAGTCAGCACCCAACAGTGGAAGAGCAGGAATACCTTGGTGCAAGCCTAGGAGTTAGCTGACATCATGGGGGAGTGTGTCAGGTATACTGTAAGCAGATTGGAGCCCTGTGGCTTGGGTTTGCCCTTAGCTTAGCAGAGCTAAGCAAGGGGGTGTGTCTGAGGCTGCCTATCACTCTTTACATTGCCTAAGCTGGTGTGCGTCCCGTGCACCAGGTTTTAAAGAAAAAGAGTAAAACAGGAAATAGTAGCCCTGTGCACATTTGAACACTGTGTTTGCATGATGCGCCCCTGGGCTTAAACAGGAAAGCAATGGGAAGGGAAAGCAGTAGTAGGAAGATAATCAAGGAGAACTAGCATAGCTGGCAGTTGAAATGTATCAGAATCAGCCAATTACACAGGCAGCAGCCCAGCCCAGAACACTACTATAAACTATGCAAACACCTTTCCATCTGGTTTTCCCATATACTTTATACCACTGGTGTGTACAAGCGAGGGAATTTTAACAAACAAAACCAACAAAATGGTAGGGGCTGCAATAACTATTATACAACAACATGTGGAAGAGGCTGAGGGTTGTGAGGATGAGAATGCTGTTCACCAGCCCACAGTGAGGAGACTGAGAAGAGTGTACAGACCTAGGGTATCCTACCAGGGGCTACATGAGCTGGAAATAGTGGAATGCTATAGGATGGACAGGGACCTCCTACAGCAAATTGTTGAGCTGTGCCAGCCATGCCTCACACACAGAACTAACATACCAAGTTATGTGTAGGCTTAAGAATACTAGCTACAGGTACCTTCCAAAGGCCAACTGGGGATATCATGGGGATCTCACAGGCATCAGCATCCAGGGTACTCCACCAATTCCTGGATGCCATGTCAGCACATGCCGGTGAGCACGTATATTTCCCCAACATCCGTGAGGCGTTGGCCAGCAATATGCATCTCTTCCACCAAATAGCAGAATACCCTGAGGTAGTGGGTGCTATAGACTTCACACACATATGCATCAAAGCACCACCCGGTGAATGGGGTAGGGTCTACATCAATGGAAGGGCTTCCCCACCATCAACTGCCAGGTCATGTGCGATGCCCAGGGCATTATAATTATTGTGTGTGCTGGCTGTCCTGGAAGCTATCATGATTCCCACATCTGTCATCTGACGCAGCTGTACCAGAGATTCCAGAGATCTGCCAATGGGGACATCCCTTACGGTCACCTAGTGGGGGATGCTGGTTATGCACTGGAGCCGTGGTTAATGACACCCATCAGAAATGTGCACACACCTGAACAAGAACTCCATAATGAGGGACACTCACAGACCAGAATTATAATAGAGAGTGTGTTTGGGATGTTCAAGTCAAGGTTCCGATGTTTGGACACATCCAGTGGAGCCTTGCAGTACTCACCAGATACATGTACTCAAATTGTCATCGTATGTGCCATGCTACACAATATGATCCTTTGGAAACAGCTGCAGCAAGAACAGCATGTGGCAGGGCCACCCAGCCCCCCAATGTTGCCAAGGCCTGCACAGGCACAGAGTGACTCGGAGGAGGAAAAACCTGATCCTGCCCCAGTAGGCCAAAGGAGGCGTGCCCAGTATGCCCTGGCCTTGGCAAAGAGGCAATGCATAGCATATAAACTGACACATGAGGGACCCAGGGAATGACACCTCTCTCTGACTCGCACATACAGTAAAAGGGATGCCAAACATGACTCAACCATGCATAGGGAGTGTACTATGTGCATCCAACATAGGCAGCACTCCAGCATCATCCTCAGTACTGGCACACCTCAAGGTAAGGCACTCTCCTTACCAATTGCCGAATGGAGTAGTATGTGTTGTTACCTGTATCTATGGTATGGATGTGAGCATGCAAGGGAATTGGGTAGCTGAATGGGATGCCAGCAGACACCTATAGTGGCAGCATGAGATCTGTAACAAATACTGGTGTTACCATAGTAGCCAGTACTACACATGGTGACAAAACCCATTGCAGGAAATATGCTGGGCCACATGTGTCCATATGACACATACATGCCAGTCAGGGAGGTTCACATACCCAAATACAGTCTCAGCCAGCAGGACAGGTGTAGACAAACACAAACAAAGGCTGTGCTAAGGCCTCTGAATGATGCCTATGGGTAACCTCCCCCCCAAGGCCTACACAGACAGACTACATCAGGTCAGGCAGTGGGATATTAGTTCTGAAGGGTAGGAAGTCAGAAACTAATATGTAGGTCAATCAAATCTAATACCTGTAGTACACTGATATGCCTCTAGTCAGCATGATAGGTTAGAAAACAGAATGAAATGAAGTACCTGACATACCAGTACAGTCATAGCAAATGTGTACAAGTGTCAGGTGTGCCCCCCCAATCCTGTGTAGCAATGTAGACACAGTCAGGTGTGCCCCCCAAATCCTATGTAGACATGTAGTAACAGTCAGATGTGCCCCCCCCAATCCTATGTAAACATTTAGTAATGGTCCCAATCCTATGTAGAAATGTACAAACAGTCAGGTGTGCCCCCCCATATCCTATGCAGACATGTAGTAACAGTCAGGTGTGCCCCCCCCAAATCCTATGTAGAAATGTAGTAACAGGTGTACCTCCCCCATCTGATATAGACATGTAGTAACATGTATGTGTAGACATAATACCAGTAGAGCACAGATGCCCAGAGGTGGCCAAGGTAGCAGGATACATTGTAGCATTTGTACAATATGCAGGTATGTGTGTGCTAGGTTGGTGTGTGTTTCGTATTGTGTGAGAGTGGTCAGTATGTATGCATGTTGTGGTTTGACATGATGGGCATTGCCCACTACTGCCGATGACAAGGCCAAGTCCTCACAACTGCAGTGCCAGAGACAATTCCCTCCAGTATAACACATGCTAGCAGTAAGCCATTGTAAAATTATGGTGGTAATGTGTGTCACCATCTGAAAGATGGACATGGCATGGATGTTGAGCTAGATATACAAGCAGTACACAGGGAAAAGTACCCCAAACATACAGTATATAATGTGTAACCATGAAATGGATACACCTTTGGAATTGTACATACAGGTATGCATCACATTATCTGGGCCTGTAGTAGGGAATACCGGTGTCATCTGGCCGAACACTTGCAGATCACAAAGGTGATAAGACTGATGTATTTGGAAACACCTGATGTACCTGCACAAGCCAGCATAACTGGAATGCCTCATGCATATCTGTGAGTCAGATGCAAGTAGTGTCCATAGCACACATGCACCCAGCTCACCCAAACACCACCCACAGGTTCCTCTCCGGTCATATCCCTTCTGTTGGGAATGGGTACAATATGACCCCCACTTGTGTATGGCAATAGTGAAAGAATGCAGCATGCAGTGCAAGTGTCTCATGCGGGTGTATCCCTACCTGTAAGTAGCACCCTGCCAGCATCCACACCACCTGATCAATACTGATATAAAGTATTGACTTGAACACCTAGTACACCTACCCTGTCACCTCAGGGGAATATACTGTATAGCGGTCTGAGACTGTACGACCGACAGAATGTAACGGCCTGCCACAGCTGGGCTTCATCACCACCAAATGGCCTACAGGCCTCTGTCAAAGGCCTGTGTCTCACACATACTGCCATTGCATGTTATGTCATGGACACCCAAATAACAACATAACACACTCCACATAAGCCATAGGCAAGGCCATGTTGACAAACCACAGTAACATGTCCACCATGTCCCACTGCATGAACTGTGGACCAACACCAAAACACAGCTGTTATGCAGTGATGATCTTAGGAAAAGTATCAGAGAATGTATACATAATGTAGGGAAGAGGATAGAATAATAGAGGGGGGGGAGTGGGAGCATGGTTAGCATGGAATGTGCAAGGTCCGGCACACAGTGGTATGCCCATACTATCCCAGGCTGCAAACACATACATGGGTGGCTACAATCCTGACCGCTGCCTGTGGGTAACCTGTGTGAATCTGCACAGCTGTGAGGTATTACCTCAACAAGATAAGGCCATACTGTCATGTTGATGGATGTACAAGTATGGGATCCTCTGCCAGCACTGTACCAAGGTGCTGAACTGGATACACAGACCCAGCAGCAAGTGTCTGCAGCTCCCCCTCCAGAATGGCATAACTCTCCATGAATATGTAGGCATTTGCACACAATACTGGACACAGCTGCATTCACCCTTGTTCCCCAGGACATCACTGTGAGCAAGAATGTCCACCTGACAGTACTTGAGGACATAAAACATCACAGTGTATAACAGTACACATGTCTGAATATCTCTGCTAACACCACTACCATGTAGCAGAAACAGCACAAACACAATCACCTACAGCACACACTATCCCTTGCATAGTTTAACCCATATTGCCAACTGATCTACAGATATCCTGCAGAAACAGTTTGCTACCTGTAGGTGTAGAACACAAAGGTCTGCACTGGAGCACAAACTACCTGGAATGGATCCACACATTCAATACAGAAGGGCATACTGGGCATGCTCACACACTTAAATGAAGCCCATTTATTTATTTCTTTTCCCTGTAACTAGTGTAGTCCAGATTCAGATTTGCTGCATCCAGGACTGTATGTAAGCTTCTGAGCCCTCCCAATCTTTCTGTGTTGCAGGGAAGCCTTCTAGCTTATCAGTGGGAGTGGAAAGCACTAGGTAACCTATCTACCAGATAAGGAGTTGTTTTGGCCTTGAAATTCCAGTTACTGGCCTTTTGGGCAGTTTTTCCACCTCTCTCAACTTTCTGATTTAAAAGCCCACATTTGCACTTGTTTCCCCCCTTTCCTGTAACTAGTTTAGTCCAGATACAGATTCTTAGTTTTAGCACTTGAATTTGCTTATTCGTGATCAGCACTTGTTCAGAACTTGTAAGCACTAAATAACCTACTAATTACTACAGCACTCAACCTTCCTCATTACCTAGAGGAAAACAGTTTTAGTACTTACTTTCCTCACTTGCTTAGAGAAAAACAGCTCTTATACTCACTTTCCTCACTTATCTAGAGGAAAATAGTTTTTTATTTAGGCATGTCCAAGGTTCAGTTCCCAGTGTTCTCTCCTGTCTATCTGATGAATCTGGGCATCTTGGGGCAATGTAGAAATTGCCTCATGTACACAGACAACCCTCTCCTCCTACCACCCAGCACTACAACCTGTGAGAGATGCGCTTATATAACCAAACTGGAGGTAAAGCTCTCTCCAATCAAGACTGAACTTGACAGTCAAGAGGAGAAGGTAAACACTTGCACCACACCACACTCATCACATAGTCTCACTAAATCTACACCACCAAAATCCACACATAGAAACACAAAAACATTCACGGAGGCTCTCAATAATAATCTGCTCAAGCAACAGAGACCTTCAAAGCAGAAATGCAAGCAACATCCACCCCCCCAACACAACCCAAATGACACATAGCCCGCAGACTCAGTGTGCCACTCAACCACAGCCAATAAGGCAAAACAACGTACCTAACACACTAGTCATAGGTGACTCTATAGTCAGGCACACTGATGTCCCACTCACCAGGCTAAACAAGGAGAAGGTTACTGTCAGCTGCCTGTCGGGTGCAAGGATCCACCACATAACTCACGCACTCAGGTCACTCCACAACAAGTACAAATATGACTCTGTCATTGTCCATGTTGGTGTGAACGACCTGAGATGTACCTCCCTGGACTACATGAAAAGAGACATGGAACAGCTCTCCGATCTTGTAGCCCAAGCAGGTATGACCCTAGCCCTGAGTAGCATTCTGCTATCACCCAGAATAATGCCGCAGTACAAGGACAAAATGATTGACTTCAACAATTTGTTTTTTCAACTGTGTTTACCCTGTTTGGTTTTGGTGTATTTACAAGCTCTTGTACTCACTTTCCTCACTTATCTAGAGGGAAATAGTTTTTTTATTCAGGCGTGTCCAAGGGTCAGCTCTCAATGTTCTTTCCTGTCTATCTGATGAATCTGGGCATCTTGAGGCAATGTAGAAATTGCCTCATGCACAGACAACCCTGTCCTCCTACCACCCAACACTACAACCTGTGAGAGATGTACTTACCTAGCCAAACTGGAGGTAAAGCTCTCTCCAACCAAGACTGAACTTGACAGTCATGAGGAGAAGGTAAACATTTGCACCACACCACACTCATCACATAGTCTCACTAAATCTACACCACCAAAATCCACACATAGTAACACAAAAACATTTGCGGAGCCTCTCAATAATAATCTGTTTAAGCAACAGAGAACTACAAAGCAGAAACGAAAGCAATCTCCATCCTCCAGCACAAGCCAAATGACACATAGCCCACAGACTCAATGTGCCACTCAACCACAGCCAATAAGGCAAAACAATGTACCCAACACACTAGTCATAGGTGACTCTATAGTCAGGCACACTGATGTCTCACTCACCAGGCTAAACAAGGAGAAGGTTACTGTCAGCTGCCTGTCGGGTGCCAGGGTCCGCCACATAGCCCATGCACTCACATCACTCTACAACAAGTACAAATATGACTGTCATTGTCCATGTTGGTGTGAATGACCTGAGATGTACCTCCCTGGACTACATGAAAAGAGACATAGAAGACCGCTCCGATCTTGTAGCCAAGGCAGGTATGACCCTAGCCCTGAGTAGCATTCTGCCATCGTCCAGAATGATACCGCTGTACAAGGACAAAATGATTGACTTCAACAATTGGCTAAGCTTCTGGTGTCATTCTAAGGGGATCCAGTATCTGTCTGCTTGAGATGACATGGTCGACAGACCACGATGCTTTGCCACAGATGGCCTGCACCTGTCACCCCTGGGATTCAGGATACTGGCTAAGGCTCTTGCTGCCCCTATAGTGCCTTTTTTAGGCATGGTTCAAATAACAAATTCACCACCGTAACAGGAACAGGCAAGCAAAACTTGAGGGTAATGCTACTCAATGCTAGAAGCCTAAATATCAAAATGCACTCACTTGAAGCACTCCTTAAAATGGAGAACATCAATATCTGTGCAGTGACTGAGACCTGGTTCATAGCTCCAGAGAGCACCCCTGCACTATCAGGCTATAACTCATACCACACTTTTCGGCCATGTAAACCGGACGAAACACCAAAGGCGGAGATGTGTTCATATTCATTAAGGATATCCACACCTCCAAGCTAGTTGCTCAGTATAATGCATCCGAGGTTATCCAAGAGCAACTAACTCTGGGCAAAACTGCAATCCAAATTATAGCTTGCTACAGATCCCCCATCATGCCCCAGGATTCCCACTCCTCTTTTGTACTGGAAAATATTAGGGTTCAATCAAACACCCTAATAATGGGCGACTTCAACTACCCCACCATTAACTGGTAAAACAATTCATGTACCAACTCCTTAGCTCAACACTTTCTGGAATTCATAAACTCCTATGCCCTGGATCAACTTATCCACACCCCCACCAGGGGTAACAATATCCTAGACCTAGTCATTACCAACATGAGTGACCGGTGTTCCACACCTGAAGTCATCTCCTCGTTGGTCCAATCCAACCATAAGCTAATCACCCTTGATATCCACATCCTGCCCCCACCCCCCATTAAGGAAACCATGGTAAAATATTTCTCCAAAGCCAATTTCATGCTTCTTAAGACAGAAGTGGTGAACTTCATGACACCCATACAGATGGACAATACAGTTACAACTGCTGAATCCTACACAAATGCACTCTATAAGCACTTACACAAGTGCATGGATTGTGCTATCCCAAACAGAACCAAGACGCTATCCTCCAAAAAAAGGAAACCAATCTGGTGGTCCCCTGCCATAAACAAACTGTACAACAGAAGGAAGAAACTGTTGCAAAAGAGAGTAAAATCCCATGAGTGGAGGAGCTCCCTGGTCAGCCTCAGTAAGAAGCTGAGATCCCTTATAAGATCCTCCAAAGCTAGCTACAAAAACAAAATTGCCATTAATTCTAAGGACAACCACAAAGCGTTCTATAGCTATGTCAAGAATCTTGATGGCAACACCCAGATCTGCTCTGAGTTACAGCACAATGGCATGAAAATTACAGAACCAACTTATATTACCAACATCCTGGCAGATAGGTTCAGTGCTAACTTCACCCCCCATCACCCCATAAATGGCCCATATCTATACAGGAAGAATGCAGAGTCCCTGTAATCACAACTATGCAGGTAAAAGCTGCACTCTCTAAAGCCTAAATCACAGCATTCATGGGACCAGACAACATCCCAGGCTGCATTTTACACGAACTTCAGAACGTACTGTCTCCCCACTTAAGCACCATGTTCAATAATAGCCTCACATCAGGCTTTGTGCCCACTGAATGACACACAGCAACAATCATCCCACTCCACAAAGGGGGAGCCACCACTGATCCCGGGAACTATTGACCTATTAGCTTAACGAGCCTAGTCTGCAAGGCCATGGAACGTATCATCATGGAACTCATAAACAAAGACATTGGTAACCTCCAAACTCTGGATCCCACCAAGTTTGGGTTTGTGAAAGGCAGATCATGCCTCCTGAACCTGATCGACTTCTTTGAGTCAGTCACCAAAGCCGTAGATGACGGTAAGGTGGTTCACACAGCCTATCTTGACCATGCCAAGGCTTTTGACACCATTCCCCATTCTGGAATTATAGCTAAACTCACTAAATTAGGTATAAATCCCTACATCACAAGATGGGTTGCCAACTGGCTCACTGACAGAACCCACACTGTAAAAGTTGCAGACTCCAAATCTGACCTCAAAGCAGTCACAAGTGGATTATCACAGGGTTCCATTCTGGGACCTATCCTGTTTGGTATCTACTTCTGTGATGTACAGGCTAACACAGAAGGCCTCTGGCTAACAAAGTTCGCAGATGACTGCAAACTAGGAGCCATAGTCAAGTCCCCAAATGATGTGGACATCATACAGATGGGCCTTGCTGAGACAGATGCCTGGTGTCAGAGCCATGGCCTCAAGCTCAATGCCAAAAAGTGCAGTGTCATCCCCTTTGGTAAAAACTCTGTACCCATGAACTACCACATAGGCAGCAATCTACTTAACACTGAATGTGTGATAAGAGACCTTGGGACCCAGGTGGACAGTAGTCTCTCCTTTGATAGTCACATCACCACAGTAGTCAGGAAGTCCTTCTACATGGCACACCTCATCATAAAAGTGTTCTCATCCAGGAAAAAAGAGGTCATTATTCCCCTCTACTCGACACTCATTAGACCCATTATAGAGTACAATGCCCCTTTTGGAATGTACCTCACAAGACATCTGCAGCAGCTGGAAAGGCCATAGAAGTACTTTACAAAGAGGATTACTGGCCTCAAACAAATGCCCTACACTGACTGCCTCAAAAAACTCCAGCTTTACTCCGTCACATATCGCCTACTCCGAGGTGATCTCTGTCTAACATATAAAGCTATGTCAAACCCAGAGCTGTAGGACATGCTGCACCTAAAGAAATCCCAATCCCTCTGAGCTACATGCTCTAGGGACCTAACCCTTGTCACCACAATAAACAGGACATGCTGGAGGGATAGAGTCCTGTCCCTGAGACTTCCCATACTCTGGAACAGGCTACCCATCTATGTCAAGCAAAGTTCATTAGCACTCTTCAAGAAAAATCTTGATGAGTGGATGGGAAATAGGAAATACAACCCGGTGATCACCTCTGTGTCTCTACTCAACAGTGGCACAGGAAAATAACTTTCTTGGGAGGCGTAAGCCAGGGAACCTTGTTGGCTAGGCTCACGTAGGCCCTTGGGCCGATAGCCTAGTACCTACCTATGAACCTCAACCCATGTCTCATACACAAACACACTTGCCTAGGCAATAACCGCTATGTTGGTACTACCCTGCAAATTGCCCACAGATAGTAACTATGGTGTGATTGCAGTGGACTACAGATGGCATGGCATCCTGTCCATCAGTACAAAATACACATACATGCAGACAGTGTGCCTTTACTATGTTCCCCACTGAACGCCTGCAACACCTGTGGTGCCATCAAATGTGACCCACAAAGGACATAACATGCCTTATACACATGCCCTGTATGGACAGATGCCACTGACACCAGGGAATACCTGTATCATGCTATCAATGTGGTGCAGGGTCAACCTTCTGTCCATTTCCTGTTCCTGGCACATGAGGCCAGGACAGGCACATCTGATGATAAAAATCTTTGTACACAACATGGGCCAGACACCCCAGGTACAGTTCCACATGTCACTGTAGATGCATGTGGGATGTGTGCACATCCCAGACAGTGTCCACGTCATGGACTAAACAACACATACATGGCAAGCATTGCACAGCAATGGCCACACACAATAGTTACCCAGGTGACTGGATGGTGAATACAATACCCAACTGTGTGGGCCAATCCAGACACTACACCCCTGAGCCACACTGCAGACCATTTTCATGTGGCTTGATGCCAAGGTATACCCTTCACCTAGCCTTGTATAGCCTTCTGGCACAGTCAATCGCTACACACCCATGAAGCAATGCACACATGCATGTCAGTACTTGTACCCTGTATGTGTGTGTGTGTGGTATATGATGCTTTCGACCACATTCACACTCACTACATCCCCCATTGGCATACTGAAGCATGCTGTCTGTCAGCCACCTTCACATACCCTTTGCCCACATAACATCTGGATAACCCCTGTGGTGCATGTGATACCTGCAGAGTACTGTATTGTGGCAAACTAACTAGCTAAGAAGTGAATTCCTGACCCTGCCAATTGTGTCAATGTATGTGAGTCCCTGAGAGAGTGTGGCTGTGTTGACGCTGATACCTGTTCATGTGGACAGGCACATGTACTTCACCTACCGTATCGCTACCATATCACTGTTGCAGATGTCACTCACCATCACATATACGTTTGGACAGGTCCTCAATATGTAACTATGTGGCACATGCAATAACTGCATAGACATATAATAGCAAAATATAGTCAGGCAGGAGTTTGATACCCTGTACTGGTAGGTGTGTAACACAAACATGCTTAGGTTTTACTCTCCCACCCCCTCCCTGACTTACTTTGTCTCTGCATGCCTCTCACATTCCCTGTCTGGTGGATGTGGAGAACTACTCCTGCTTTGCTTGGGCAGCAGTATGTATTTTGTAAGTGATGCTCATGATCAGCTGATGGCCTCTACATGAATTGCAGCCATCCTCTAGCTGATTGCATGTGGAACAGCTGTGGTAACATTCCCATAGCCAATTGCAAGGAAACACACTCCAATATCTAGGAACATCATGTTGGTGTTGGGCCTTTTCATTGACTGTGAGCAGGACCTAGATCTGGTGTTTGGCAAACAGCATCATAGATGGATTGGGGATCCACCTCTAACAACATACACTGTGGAAACCGGCCAACACACAGGAGGGGGATGTGCCTGACATGACTACAGAATGTAAGAGCTGCTATTCTGCATTTGGAGTAATGTTGGTTTAACAGGGTGCATGTGGATATGGCTGGGCTACATGTTTTAATACCTGTTACGACAGTGCTATGATTTTGAGGAAACCATCTGTAGCATCATCTGCAGTCTGGGCAGTGTGTGGTGCTTTTTGTTTCTTGTGTTACTCACAGAGCACCTATCTGAGAATTGCAGAAGCACAGTCTGAGGACTGCATTCAGTACATGGTGACAGCCATGAGAGTTACTGACTTCATATCCCTCATAGGACATATGTCACAACAAACCCTGTTACAACAGTAAATGTATGAGGTTATCGCAGCAACATGTCAATATTGGCCCGTGTTTGTGCTTTCAGCCACAACTCCGTCAACCTTTGCACATATATCATGCAGTAAAGGTACATATGTTCTGTACACCATTATTTATTCAAATCATATCTGATAACAATAATAAAATGAGCGCTTTCGTCTGCCCACAGCAGACTTCTTCAGAGTAATGAACATCTGGTGCCATGATTTTTTATACAGTCATACATTGTATAATTATTCAATAATTAAACCAATTAAACCTTCATTCTCTTTTAAAGGTAAAAGGACTGGACATAGGGAAATTGCCCTTACCTCGGGTCCTTTAATATGTTGTACTTTTTTTATGTGTGTATGTGTGCTGAGACATCCTAAGTAAATACTAAAATGTTGAAAATTCTGCACAACAAATTGAAAAGTTAAAAACATTACATTACAAAGTTTGTGAATCAAAAAACTTCTTTAAAAATTGTGTATAAGAAAATATATATTGGTTGTACATACACTTTATAGTGCAGTACTTCAAACTGGCTGAGTGACAGAACCCACAGGGTCAGAGTTGCTGGCGCCATGTCAGACTCAAAGCCTGTCACAAGTGGTGTACCACAGGGCTCAGTCCTGGGCCCACTCTTGTTTGGCATCTACTTTTCCGAAGTACAAGCAAACACAGGAGGGTTATGGCTGACAAAGTTTGCAGATGACTGCAAACTGGGCGCCATAGTAGAAAACACATCTGACACAGATATCCTTCAGAAGGGTCTCACAGAAACGGATAACTGGTGCCAGAGCCATGGCCTAAAGTTAAATGCCAAAAATGCATAGTCATACCCTTCGGGAAAAACAAGGTTACCCCTAGCTACCAAATAGGTGGCAATCCACTTAGCACAGAAGAAGTTATCAGGGACCTGGGGACCCAGGTTGATAGTAGTCTGTCATTCGACACCCATGTAGCTAAAGTAGTTAGGAAGACCTTCTACATTGCCCACCTTATCATGAAGGGATTCTCATCGAGATCAAGGGAGGTCATAGTCTCCCTATACTCATCACTCATCAGACCAATGATTGAGTACAATGCCCCATTCGGAATGTATCTGACCCGACACTTGCAGCAGCTGGAGAGGCCACAAAAGTTCCTCACCAAAAGGATAAAGGGTCTCAAACATCTGTCCTATGCTGCCCGACTGAAAGAACTCCAGCTCTATTCAGTCGCACGCTTGCTCAGAGGTGACCTTTGCCTAACATACAAGGCCATGTCAAACCCAGATTTCATGAATATGCTTCACCTCAAAAAATCTAGATCTGTCAGAGCCACAAGGGCGGGAGACTTAAACCTCGACACGGCTATTAATAGGACGTGCTGGAGGGATAGATTCATCACCCAAAGACTCCCTATGCTGTGGAATAAAATCCCGGTATATGTGAGGCAGAGCACCTCGCTGGTCTTGTTCAAGAGAAATCTTGACCAATGGATGGGAGATCGCAGATATACCCCAGGGATTACCTCAGTGTCACTGCTCGACAGAGGCACAGCAAAATAATGGGTATAGTTCCCCATACTAAAGGGGTGGTGTAAGCCACAAAACTATGGGCTAGGCTTGTAAATGCCCTCGGGCAGATAGCCTAGTATGAACCTATGAACCTATGAACCTATTGGCTTGATGAACTTTTTTTCTCTTTCTTTCTTTTTCTATCAAGTACCTATTTCATGTAAAGCCAACCTGAGTTAAAAACCACTAAAATATTCCATTAAAATTGAAATTCTTATACGTGGTAATATAAATGCTATTTTTTAACCAAGTGCAATAAAGTGATAATAATGTGAAAATGCATAAAACTTTAAGACCAGACAATGTGTTAAAAAACACACATAAAGTTCATCTATAGGGCAAATATCTAAAGGTAAAAAACAGTTAACCAAATTAGACAGGGAAGCATTTCCCCTAAACAAATTAAATCACACAACCAAATAAATTGTAAGTCAGTGGCATAGACTTTAGTTTCTAAGTCTGGAGTATGTGTGATGTATTGTGTATAGGGGGTTATAATAAGAAAAAGTGTTGATCCAAATAGTGTTTTTTATTTTTTATATATATAATTTGTGTATATTTATATATAAAGTTAACCAATCTCCACATGAAAAAACGTCTATAATATTACAATTATACCAAAGCAGCTTTATCTATTAAAATAGCTTTTATGTTGATATATTCATTAAGACCAGGTGGGTAGTTGGACCTCAGTCTTAATTGCCACTTTATCTCTCTTTGCAGCAAAAGATTCTTAATGTCCCCTCCCCTGTTGTTTTCTTTAATAAAGTCTAAAATGCCAAAACAAAACCCTGTAAAACCGTCACACACTATAGAATGTTTATAGAGTGCACTAGTGTCTTTCTTTACTCTGATGTCATTATTATGTTCACATATTCGCTCCCTAAGTGTTCTCTCGGTTTTGCCCATATAAAATGAGGGGCATTTTTTACAGGTGGCCAAATAGACTAACATTTTGCTGCGGCAATTACCTTTTTGAAAGAAAACCTTACTGTTCAGTCCATTTTTCAAATTTATATCCTCCTTTAAATTTATATGTACACACTGTCTACAACAACCACATCTGGTTGTTCCTTTTTTCCTATCGACAGTGGTTATTTCCATTTCAAACAGTCTTTTAAAATTTGTACCCGTCCTGTAAGAAAACATAGGTTTCTTACCAACTGTTTCATATATTTCCCTGTTTGTCTTAAAAATAGACCAATTATTTTCTAAAATTTTAGTGAAACAGTCTGAAAACCCATTATATTCCACTAAACAGGCTCCAGAAAAATTTTTCTTATCAGAAGTGATGTTTTCTTTGGGTACCAACTTTTGACCTAACAATGGCTTGTATTTAGACCCCCAACCTAGATACACTTCCTCCAAAATTTCTCCCACTAAGCTTTTTGGATAATCCCTTTCTATAAATTTTTCCATCAGAAAGGCAAATTCAAACTGTAAGTCTTTCTGTTCAGATGTCATTCTCGCTATTCTTACCGCCTGACCCTTAATAATACTTTTTTTCTGATGAAAGGGATGTTGGCTATCAAAATGTAAATAGCTGTTACACCAGGTGTCTTTTCTAAAAATGTTAGACTTAAAGCCTTGAACAGTTTTGCTAAGAGTGATGTCCAAATAATTAATACTCTGATTCTGTATTACATGTGTAAATGACAAAAAGGTAGTAGTTTCGTTTATATATTTCATAAATTCCTCAATTTTACCCTTCTCGTCGTCGTCCCATACAAGAAAAATATCGTCTAAAAACCTAAGATAGATTTTTATATTTTTCATAAATGTACTTGAAAAAATGTATTGTTCTTCCCATCCAAGAAGAACTAGGTTAGCATAATTGGGGGCACAGGCTGCCCCCATAGCCACACCTGTCACTTGTTTGTAATGTTCCCCTTGAAATGTAATGAAGTTGTTATCCAAAACAACTTCAGTCAATTCTAATATTAGTCTTTTACTGTCCAGTGGCAAATCCAGGTATTTATTAACACAATCCTCAAAATAATTGAAGCCCTGATCTCTGGGTTTGCAAGTGAATAGATCTTTCACATCTATCATAACCATTTTGCAGGTTTCAGACCATAGATTGTCGTTAATTTTACCCAAAAAATCCCAGGAATCTAGGACTAAATGTTTCTGTGTCTTAACAATTCCCTTGAGATTTTGGTCAATATATACAGCCAGTGGGTGGGTTTTAGACTTCCTAGCTGACACTATGGGGCGAAAAGGAGGCTTCAAAAGATTTTTATGTATCTTGGGTGTTCCAAAAAATTTTGGAACACGTGAATATTTTTGCTTCAAAAAGTTGTAAGTTTTATCTTCAATTCTGTTTTCTATAAGATATTCTTCCAGGAGAGAATCTATTTTCTAATCTAAATTTTTAGTCTGTTTAGTACGGAACTTTTCATTTTTGCTTATTGGTTTTTGCTGTTGGACAAGGTCATATCTGATAACAAGCCAGTGAGATAGTAGACTGCTACACATGTTATGTATAGTAAGGGTTATATCTGAAGACATAACCTGGGCATTCTTTGGTTGTGTGTACAATACTGAGGTCTGTGTACTTATGGTGATTGTCGATAGTGTATGTATTATAAAGATGTACCTTGGCCTGTGTACAGACTGTGGTAGATGTCATTGTTCTTAGTCCTGTTCTATCTGATGTTACATGCTGCTCCATTGTATGTTACCATATCGGCTTACATGTTCATAGGGCCAAACACACACTTGTCCCTTACCACAGACAGGCATTGGACCACACTGTGTAGTGGCCCAGTATATGTAGGGTTAGCGTGTGAGTGGTACATGTGCGGATGGTGTTGATCAGATAGTCCATATACTGTAATATTATGTGGCTGTGTTCACATTGGTTGTGTTTATGTGACATGCCTATAGAGCCTGCTATATATGCAGGTACATGTGTATTCCCCCATAAGAAATGTAGGCAGGTGTTGTGGCAGTCTGCCTGTAGCCTGCACAGTGCTTTGCTACATGCCTAGCAGCTTAGTGTACTTACCCAGTGTGATGTTATGTTCGGATACTTGCCAGATGTACTGCTGCCAGGCCACCATAACAGTCATGTATTTCTGACAAAGCAGTGGGATGCTGTACAGATGTGTCATTAACTAGTGGGTAATATGTGGCCATGTCACCTCTGTACCAGCAGTTATTATGTGTCAGGACAGACAGGGGTGTGTGAATGCATAACCTGTGGGGGCAAATGTATACCAGTATTTGTGTATACCTCTGGACTGACCAGATTGTGTCAGATTGTCCACATTTATTGGCCATATCTCTTCTGTAGTCCACAGGATCATTACTGTGCTAGCAGTGGTACTGTACTATGATGTCCTTAGGATGTCTATCAGTAGCCAATGGCACACATGTTACAAGCAGATGTGATCTCTCACACACAACTTGTCTGTTAGGTCAACCCCTATTACAGTAGCAACAGTCTACATATATACCTGTAATACATACCTGACATCCCCTTGCACTAAGAGGTTGGGACTATTGTGCTGAGGTAGGACTTCATTCCATGTTCTGAACATATGGTGAATATATATGTATATATAATTATCCATATATTTATATAGATATATACACATATACATATTGACATACATAGATGGATATGTATATGTACAGATATATACATATAAACACTCAGATATCTACATATACACAGCAATATATGTCTACACATATACAGATAGAGATACATATGCAAATATACTTATGGATATCTACATATATATTGACAGTAATAGGTATATCAGAATAGATATGTATGCACATATAGTTATAGATCTCTACATATATATATATATACATAAATAGGCATATCTGTACACATAGGATGTGCATACATATATAGCTCTCTCTCTCTCTCTCTATATATATATATATATATATATATATATATATATATATATATGTGTGTGTATATATATATATATATATGAAGATATCTACACATGGCCATATTTTTCATGCACTACACAGATGTGTATACAGATATATGTATGAATATACATGTGTATGTATATGTAGACATATATCAACATATTATATGTATATATATATATATATATATATATATATATATATATATATATATATATATATATCCATATTCCTGCCATGTGTAAACCTCACAGTTGTGTATACCCTCCCAGATGTATCTCACCGTATGTATCTGATATGTATACATTATGATAAAACAACATATGTGATGCAGCAGTCATATTAATAACAAGTACTGCACAATTGTGGAAGTAAAGGCAATTTTTCAATACTAATCAATATGTGTATTGACAGACATATTGAAAAAAAGAGCTGTCTTCACAGTGGTCATGGTGTAGTGGTTAAGTGTTTTGACTATAATGTACACGGACCTGGGTTCAAGACCTGCAACTTCTGTTCATTTTGTTGCTGGGCAGAACAAGGGCTGTCAGATACAGAGTTGTTAAGGCAGTTTTGAGCAGCTGTAAGCATGTTTGCCCGGGTTTGGCAATGGTACATGCTACTAAGCTATGGGTAAACATGTGAGCACTTACACAGTGTAGGCTTTGCTTACCTGTGCGCAAATCAGCTTAGCTGTTATATTGGAGCAATGTTGATAACTGCTAAGCATGGCTTAGCCCTGGTAACCAGTTCACAACACCCAGTCTGATAACATAGCAGGGTAATGAAATCTGTAATAAGTGTATGTAATGCCATGTACAATACATGCACCTATGTGCTGTCATTACAGTAGAAAGGGGTGTAAGTGTCATGTCTGGGACACAAACATATATGATGCCTGTGCAGAACTGTTATCCATGTGCATGTGTTACATACAGGGATAGTAGCCCAGGGTACATGCTATCACACTGGCATGTAGTGTATCATGGTGGTACTACTGTTGACAGTGCTGTCCCAGGCAAGAGTAGAGTGCTAAATGTAGTACTGACAACAGGCACACCTGCAGGCATAGTTAGATTCTGAGGCCTCCCTGTTGTATCCCTGGTGTGTGCCCTCTGCCACAGTATGTATCCTCTACTGGATAATGATCCAACGTGTGGAATGTAACTGTAGACTACTGTCTATACAGCACATGTTAGCGAGGGCTTCCAACATATAGTTATGGCATACATATTGTTGTCAAATGTCTATCTGTTAACACATTCATCTTACTGCATAGCTACTTGCCAAGCTGATGACTGTCAGTTCCTGTACAGATGTGCAGATGGCAGGTATCCAGCTGGGATATGTACAGACAACCTATGTTTGATTGACATATGTCTTCCCAGCTGTGTAAGAACTGGCAAATATAGGAGACAACACCCTGTATGCACCACATGCCACGGGCACTGCCACTACACTACCACAGTCAACAGAGCATGCTTGGGTACAGGTCTCCATCACAGACACTAACCATGTGTTGTAATACATGTTGCATACATATCAACTTGATCACCTCAGTGGCCATGTGCAGGAGGCACCCAGAGGATTGGCCTTCACAACCACCGCAACACCCACTGCCATAGTCAGTTGTGGCTGCTGCTGTATGGGACATTACATGTACCCTGTTATGCTCCTCTCCATACTGGCTACTTGCAGTACCCACACAACAGTGTTGTACAAATGGATCGATAGGCATGAGATACCAATTGAGTTCTGGCAAGTGTGTGTATTTGTGCATGTCTGTATATCTGTAGGGTACAGCATTCCAAACCCACATACTCCTATTACACTACCCATTGCCACACAGTAGTACAGATAGTGTTATTGCTGTCCAATGGTGAGGCATGACAATCCAGCACCCTACTATGCCTGTGGCATGTTGATGCATATCCTTGTAGTACCATTGTTGGGATATACAATGGGTTGTATTGCAGTCGTGGGCAATGTGTGATGGTGGGTATGTCAGAGTGTCATCATGGGTTTCAGGGAGTACAATATCCACTGGGGGATGTGGGTGCTGTGTACACTGTCATTACACCAAGGTACACCCGCTAGATATCCCATGTACCACTTTATCGGTACCACTGTCACCATCAACCATACAGGTAACTGATACCACAATCCAGCCCAGTTATGCATGTGCTGTGTGCAGCCTACCTGTAACACATTGGACACATGGTCAAGTTGGTTACCAGCAATAGGCCCAGGTCTCCCGGATGTGTATTTGCCTGTTATGTGTCTGTTAATATGCATATGAAGGTATGTCATACTATGTATTGTCCATATACACCATAACATCGCTCATTAGCATACTGTGCATGTCTGGGGATGTTCTGCATGTAACCTGGAACACACCTCACCCTAAACACTGTGTGGTGTGTGCAGTGAAACCCACACACTTCAGTAGCACTACATACCTAGGTAGGGGTCTAGTCCCAGTGTTGCCAAGTAAGAGTGTGCGTGTATGTGGATGGGTCTATATCTGGTTGCAGATTATACATGTCCCAGTGGGTCACCTGTCCATGTGGCACAGGCAATAACTGTTATACAAACCTGTGACATGTTCAACTGTACCCCAGATATGTCACAGCTGTGGTGTCACAACAGTGCCATACCCCTTTGTGGAATACGACTGCAGACCATCCTCGTGCAGACACATGTACACCTACAACACAAATGAAGAAAAATATGGAGACCATAATCAACCAGTGTTACTAACAGCTATAATGCATCATTGCTGGATGGTTACACTACCTGACATGTATGTATTAAACTTTACTCCTGACATGTTACACTGCAGTACTTTGGTACACAGTAGCACAGTCATCATGTGCATCAGAACCATATTATACTATCCCTGCATTGATGTTATGGATGACAGGGATGTGGCACAGTTATCATCATATGCTCAGGGTGTGTTGTTGGTTTGCCAGAGGCCAAGAGTAGGCCATACATTTGACACCATGTGTGTGGGTGAGGGGTGTAATGAGATGAACTGGGTGTGGTGATGTGGTGTGTGTAGGTATGGGGTTGCCCTAGGTGTGTTTATATAGTGTGTGGGTATGCATGCACACATTTCTGCCATGTGGCTGCCCTATACAGGTGTTTATGGACAGCTGCAGACCATACCTGGCAGGGTGTGCAGTTCACTGCCTCCGGCCACAGACACATGGACTGTGCCTGCCAGGGGTTCCATGGGCACATCCAGGTACAGGCCTCGATGTGTTACTCTACCCTGATGGTGACAGATGTCCACTGGAACCAGGTCCCTCCTGGGACTGGCCAAAACCACGTGCTCGTGGTCTGCTGTGGTGTGGTGTGGACAGCGCCCCCCCACAGTGCTAGGGCTGACACTGCCACTACAGGAGACCCTTGTGTCCAAGCACATCCATGTTGACTGCCAGCTGCTGGCATTGCTGGCCTACATCCAGTTGGCTGTCGCCACACTTCCACCACATGTTCAAGCATGGACACACCATGGTCGATGAGGGCCATCATCTCACCAGACCATCTATCCATGAGCTCGGTATAAGCACGGAAGGCACCAGACAGTTCATGGAAGTTGTCACTTGCAGATATGAGAGCAGATCTCTGCAGCCTCAGGCCCTGTTGGGTGTAATGTTCCATATGTGCCTGCTCTGCCATGACAGCCTGAAACATGTGCCTGGTGGTACCAGTTGTGGGGTGTCTGCCAGGGGCATGATGACCAGCGGCCCTAACATGAGCACTCTGGGACATCTGCCTATGTGGTGCCCTGCCAGACATCTGGCTATGCCTGCTGTGACCAGACACAGGAGGCATGGTTACCACACTGTCCTGTGCACTGGCACCAAATGCCAGCTGTCTCTCCGCTATGGCCACTGGTGTTGGGGTATGTATAGGCACTGAAACTGTGTGCGGGGTTGGAGTGGCTAAAAGGGGAATGTCAAATGATGGCGCTGTTTCAGCCCCTGATAACCCCACCTGTGCCTCAACAGTGCTATCATCATCTTCAGTGTCTGTCTGGACACCAACATCAGATTGCATGCAGGAGAAACCCTGACCCACCTCACCATCTGTGGGGGAAAACAATAAATGCACTGTAATTGCATTAACAGTACACACACACACACACACACACACACACACACACACACACACACACACACACACACGCACGCACACACACAAACACACCACCTTAATACCTACTTGTCCGCGACTTTATAGACAGTCCCACATATATTCCCATGCATTCTCCATCGTGCATCACATTTGGTAACATACACTCATTAATACCACTCATTAACGTATCATTCTTCTAAATGCCTAGACAAGTGATCACAACACAAGACCTGTTAATCCATTACCTCCCTGACCTGAGTGGAATGGTTTTACATGGCCTCACTGCTGTCATTCAGTGTTCACCCTGTGTATGTTCAGACATCATGTGCATGGCCCCTATATGTGAGGGGCTACTACGTTCACTCCATAATATCATGCACTGGAGTGTCATGTGTATGCATTGCTCAGTACATGCCAGATATGCTGCTCAATAAGCCTATCATGTGACAACTGTAATATACGGATACACTCCCTGATGCTGTCTAGTAATCCCCCAATGCATCTGTAGTGCAGCATATGTGGGTTGTCAGTCACCTCTCTGCTGAATGTGATATTAAGGGTATACCTGGTGTCTACCCTCCTTCCCAATGCCTGTTCCATGCTACAGACCTTATTATACTATCAGCTGTCCTGTGATTACATACATGATAAGTATTCCTGGTGTGTCATGTGTCAGTCCAGGTCCATGAACTGCACAATCCCAAAGGGAAGTACTGCTGTATGAACAACCCCAGAATCACACATGTGCATACATGGACCCCCACACAAACACACACACATGCACACATGCAACCTATATGCATCAACCTTCCTCCACTTCACCAGACTGACCCTACAGACAAACTAACCACCCACTGAGACACACACACACACACACACACACACACACACACACACACACACACACACACACACACACACACACACATACACACATACAGGTGAGGTTGCACAATGATAGTACACACAGTCCTCCTATTACCCATCTGTCAACATGCGTAACATATGGTACACAACAGCATGCAGTGCAGCTATAGTCAATCCATACTAGCAACAGTATACATGTGTGTGATGCATGTGCTTTGTTACTAGGTGATGCCACTTCTCTTGGATACCACTGCAACCATGTACACAGTATTGCTGTGCACCTGTTCTGCATCCTGTCATGTACTGTGCACCACATCTCACAGGTGTACAACCCATTGCTGAATGTGTAGTACTGCATCAGTTTTGCCATCTTAAATGCTCACAGCCCTGATGTTTTTCAGCAACACATACCCGGGATGATATGTGGACAGATGTCATTTGTGAATGCCTGATGTCTGGTTTACAGCGCTCAACATCAGCGGACCATGTATGACTAATCCAATACTATTACACTGACAACTATCAGATCATGCATGCTTATGGGGAGTGTACACACCCTTATTGATATGACACACCCCTCCTTGATCTGACATGGGACCACATCACTGCATATATTAACAGTACATGAGCCTGATATGTGACATATATCCTGTACATTCACATGCAGTGTCTACGGAATGTATTAGGTGTGTGGATGCTGACCGCAATGCATACACTCCGTGTGTGCATATGTGTGCGCACCCTTATCATGATGGTTTGGTGAACCCATTGTTATGTGTACTAGAGCAGTCACTACTCCTGGCAGGGGTATACTAGCATGGGCCATCTGCATTTGCCAGTGTATGTTCAGTCTGCCGTATACATGTCCCCCTAATCTGCATGATTGCAAGGTCTACTCATGTGCATATCCCTTGGTGTTCACACACTGCTGTCACTATTGCAGTGGGGGTAGGGTTACATCTGCCACAGTTCCTGAAACTGATTGTGTGCAGATACAGCCATTCTTAGCATCCTTAGGATCCCTGCTGCAGTGCACTGGTGTGTCATGCTGACACACCCCACCTTCAGCCTTTTTGCAGATCCTTGACAATTAAGGCCTACACATGTGTGTCAGTTTGCAGTGTCCCATAAACACCACATGTTACAGCCTAGTCCCAACTGATAATGTGGACCATAGTAATACGTTATGCTGTAATGTAACTCTGCAGTAGTTGCTGTTGCACTACTGGTATATACACTGGTGATGCACTGTATATGGGTGATAATTCAAACACGTCCCTACTGTAGGCCATGTCTCCTACCATTATATTACTCCCTGTGGACACATTCCACAATGACAGGATGTTAGTTATCTTGCAGGTGTCTGACATACCCTTCCAATATCACATCATGGTCACCACTGTGATGCCGTGCATTTAACAGCAACCATACATGCACATGTACAGCATGCATTCTGAGTAGGTGTGTTAGATGTGTGCATGGATTATACCATAGCCATTACATGCCTGGTGTATTGGCAAGCATCAACATAAACCATACTCACCAGCTACAGGCTACTGCCTTGGTGGTATACCAGAGGGACCTACATAAGAGGGTGAGAGATGCAAAGTTAGGGGCCACACCAGAGGCATTGCTACAGGGTGGGTGCAGCATTACAATACATCAACAGTACATGTCCACAATAATACCATGTATTCACATCTGTTTACCACTACTATGCAGCAACAAACTATATCTATGTCCTGTCAGATATGCATGTTCTACCTGTACAGATGTGATGCATATGCAACAGTGGTCTACTGATGTGTCCTGTGACCTTACATGCATGCTCCTCTGCCAGTGTGTGGGTAGCACCCACCTCCACAATGGTGTCCATCAGTTGTTGGCTATGCGGACAGGCAGTTACCATGAGGCTGGCTAGGAGCTCCTCAACATGTATTGGGGGAGGGGGATGGATGACATGGGCCCTCCCAGTTGTGAGGTCATTCCCCCTGGACTGCAGCAGCATGCTGATGGGCACTGCAAAGCAGGTGAGAACAATGATGCTGGACCTGCTCATAACTGCAGTTGTGCAATCCGACATCACTGACCCTGTGGACTAGGTCGTTCCATAGGGCAGTCCACTCCTGCTGCTCAAGGGCAGCCCAGCCAAACAAGACAGGGTAGTGCTGGATTAGGTGGTTTACCACAATGTCATTTTCAGCAACTGAGTAAGGCGGGAGCCTTCCATGTGACAACTTGCCTGAAAGACATAAAGATGGAAACAGGTGTGAGCAAGTCATACAGTGAGGTTACCACAGTTCTTAATACACACCACTGTCACCCCCCCCACCATATCAGCAACAAAAAACTGTGCACACAATTCAATAGGTATGGCTACAGCTTACCTACCAGTGGGACAAATATTGTATTGTACCACACTTTGTGCAATGTGTTTGTAGCCATGTTCCCTGTGTGGACACTATCATTGCTGGCCTGTTATAGACTATTCACCTGCATGCCATTGTCAGGGCCACTATGGTTCCATATATGCCTGTGGTATGCTTGCTATGTGATTGCTGCACATCTGACATTCTGTGTTATTGGGGATATATATATATATATATATATATATATATATATATATATATATATATATATATATATATATATATATGTATGCTGTTGGACATGGTCCAGGATTGTGTAGACTATTACTACCCGCATATGTTCTATAACAGTGACATAATAGCATGTTTATGGACTATTGGCCAGCAGAACCACCTCTCCAAACTCATCTGCCCATATTACCAGGTGACATCATATGTGGGACCCATCCTGGGGCCTTCTCATGTACTGGTCCAGCAATACCTTCAGGTGGAACCAACTCAGGGGATGGTGCCCCCCCCCTCAGGGGCACATACAGGCATGATCTTGTCCCCCGAGGTCAGGTCCAGGATCTGTTCCATAGCGGGCTCCATAGACACATGTGGGACGTGCTACATCACCTTGAGGCTCCCAGTACATATTCACAGGGTCCACATGTTCCTCCTTCTCAGCCTCCAGGCCAGGCACCTTCGGGACGTGGACTGCTGTTGTGAGTAGCAATGGGTGGGAGGCTTGTTCCCATTGTGTCCATATTGGGGCCCATGGGGCTTCCACATCACAGACCACACACACCATCCAGGGTGTTTACCTACCACATGTGTCACATACCACCCCTGTAGGTTGTCCTCTATATCTACCAACCCTGACCACATCCACAACTATACCTGCCATACTTCCCCGTATTCAAATTCCATACTTCACAGACAAGGGAACTGTGGTCCCAACAAGGGGTTCACATGTGACATATCCGTCCATGTTGCACACACTGACAGCTGTAGATATCAGTGTGCATTGCTATGTGTGCTGTCCCCTCGCACATAGCATTCAGCACTGTGGTGGTAATATAGGGGACATGTATTTGCATGCATATATGTTTGTGTGTTTGTATATATGTAGACATGTGCATATAGGTATATATCTATATATGTGTAGATATATATGATGAATATATGTATTTATATGTATGTCTACACAAGGGTATCTGTATAGTTGTGGACATACATGTGTGTGTGTATATATATATATATATATATATATATATATATATATGTATATATATATATATATATATATATATATATATATATTATATTGATATATATATATATATATATATATATATATATATATATATATATATATATATGTGTGTGTGTGTGTGTGTACACATATACATATCTATATATGGGGTACATTCAGAAATCAGGTCCACAATCTCACAACACCTTCCTGCACAGCTGCACTGTTATGCCTTGCTACAACACAGACAGGTGCCACTAATCAACACAGCCTGACATTAGGGGGCTATATGTAGGGCCAGATTGCAGGTAACCCTATTATACACCTATGGCATTCCAGCATGCTACAATACAGGTTATCCTGAGTATCCTGCAAGTGGTGGGCTGTGGAACCCATGTGTCCATCATTATGGCATTACTTCTACAACCAGCTATTGGCCACAGTAATATACATGCTTCCTATTACACAACACACACTATGATGGCTTACATCTTATCAGTCAGTGCTGCTCTGCACAGTTGACGGGTATGGACCACTACCCACAGGGACAGACTCTATTGTCCTTAGCAGTTGTTCAGCTGAACATCATTACAACAACAACACCTGATGGCACATAGAAATCATTCCACATCATCTATCCCATTATTATGGACCAAGTACTACAGTCAATAACATGCATATATACGTCACATACCTGTTGTGGGAATGATGTCTTGCCCAGGTAGTTTGCTGGTCTCTCTCTCTCTCTCTCTCTCTCTCTCTCTCTCTCTCTCTCTTTTTCTAATTGAGCTGCTTTGGAAAGATTGCAGCATGGCTTTTTAGGTGATGCACATGATCAGGTGATGGCCTCTGCATCAATCTGTGTCCTCCACTTGCTACCTGCATGCAGCATTCTGTGTAGTACTTCCAATAACCACTGTCATGGCAACCCACTACTATAAATCCCTACATCATGTGGACATTGTCCCTTTACCTTTCCTGTATGGTGGACATCCTTCCTGTGTGTGGGCAGCAGTGTTACAGACAGCAGGCAGCAATACCTCTTACAAGAGAACTTGCACACTTAGGCCAGCTACATATTTGTATGAAGTTCCAGAAATACAAACAGAATGTGAGTAGTGTTGTTGTATGTATTGTATAGCACTGGTGTTACAGGGTTTGTGTATACATACTAGTTTAACACGGAATGCAGTCTGTCTGCATAGCTCTCAATTTTTGGCCTATCCACTTGATGGCCAGAGGTGTGCCTGTTATGTTTTATCTGTCCACCACACAGATTATGTGTCAGATATATCACTGGCAGTGTGTGTGTTGAGTGCTATCAGTACATGGCTAAATCCATTTGTGTTTCTAACATCATATGCCTGACTAAGGGTGTGTTGCAGCCTACCCTGTAAAACCAGTGACTTGCTTAGTGTATGACAACAGTATGTCACATATGAGCCTGTGTTCCAGCCTCTATCCTCCACCTACATTCCAGGCTTTGTCCATATGACATGCTGTCAGGGGTTGTTATGTAATGGGCTGTGAGTATGTCATGCTGCCATTCCTGCCATCAGTCCAATGCTGTTGTGGCCCCCACACATATTGTGGGGTTGGGTCCATATATGTGCAGCTTTCATCTACACAATACATGTGTGCCCTTATGCACTCCAGAAGCCAGTGTATGTAACAGTGGTATATGGCCCTGTATGTCAGTCTATGGGGGGATGCACCATAACTAACCTAGGCTGCTACATGTGGGGGTATCAGGGGTAAGCTGACTTAAGGTATATGGATGTACATTACCATACAATGCACATTGGGTAAATGCAGGCCTACTGCTTCCTGCCATACAGACTGCTCTGTTTGTCAGTATGATTGTAATGGTGTTGTCAGTTATGCCTTGTTATGTAACAGATACATCCCATTGTGTCGACTGAGGGATTGTGTACAGAGTCTAGATAGAGGCTGCTGGACTATACATCTGCATTACTTACTGTTGATTAATTGTTATCCTGTGGCACTATCTGTCTTTACTATTGCACTACTTGAAGGCAAAGGCCCAGACAGCAACATATGTGAACCTTTCCATACTGCTGTATTGATATAACTGTTTCACAGTTGCATTAGTCTGTTTATATGTATGTGAGAGTCTAAACAGCTATATGACATGGCATATACAACTGTAATAGTACACAAATAAAGCTTTCCCATGTATGCAAACCAGTGTGTGGTGTTATATCCTTTGACCTCTGTGTGGGTATATGTTGCAGGCAACAATTGTCATTTGTATGGGTGTCTCATACAGTGTCCATTTGGTAAGGCAGTGACTGTAGGCATGGTGGGTATTCCATATTGTGTGCACCTTTTACATATATATCTTCCTATACATATCTCTGTATGTGTATGTGTAGTTACATATATATCTTTCTATATGCATATAAATATATATATATATATATATATATATATATATATATATATATATATGTATATGTATATATATATATATATATATATATATATATATATATATACACACACACACACACACACATATATATATATATATATATATATATATATATACATGTATCTGCATATATGTGTCTGTATATATGTATCTTAGGAATGTTGATTGCTTCCACATTGTACATTCCCTATGGTAGCCAGACTGTACTGCATGATTTGTTACTTATACCAGCCTGACATCGTACAGGTGGGATGGAGTACTGTTAACATATTGTGACCTTGTTGTGTCAGGTCCTGGTTATGGGATTTGTAACAGCTGGTATTGTATTGCAGGGCAGACATGTTTGGCTGTGGGGGGGGTATCTATACGTACAAGACGTATGTTGTTTGGGCCCCCTCACCCCCATTAATGGTGCATGTGGACATATATGTTTTTGCTATGTTCTATTATATATCTATATATATATATGCCTGTATATACATGTATATATATTTATGCTTACACACACACATCTATATATATATATATATATATATATATATATATATATATATATATATTGCTGTATATATATATATATATATATATATATATATATATATATATATATATATAGATGTAGACATATATATCTATATATGTATGTATATGTATATATATATATATATATATATATATATATATATATATACATATTTATTTTATTTATTTTTTTATTTTACATTTGTTGACCGGAATAGTCCAACTGGATGCATGTCCATTTTCAGTGGAGGCCCGGGGAGAAAAGCTCCAAGGGTAAGCAGATACAGCATTACATAATACCAGCATTACATATTACAAACAGACTATTTACAGAGATTACATAAGTAAGCAAGTTAAACAAATTCCACAGGTTACAGTTAATCCTGAGCACAAGTCAGGATTAAATTAAATTACACAGTAAACTGATTAACAGATTTTTACACATTCTAGAGACAGTTAGCCAGGCTTGATACATTAACATAGCCAGTTAAGTGACAAATGTTGTTTGAGTCTAGTTTTAAATTGACCTAAGGTGGAAAGTAAGGTAATATCAGCTGGAAGAGAGTTCCAGGATCTACTTACAGAGTTTGCAAAGAGAGAATCACCGGCTGTGTTATTAATTTTGCTAGTCTGAATTAGTAGTTTGTTAGAGGATCGAAGCAGTCTAGGATTGTTATAGGGGGTGATAATATTTTTAAGTGCAGGAGTATTGTCCGGATTATAGAGGATTTTATAGGCCATAATTAGTTGGTTATACTGGATTAGGCTGGGTAGTTCAAGCCAACCAAGCTGATTTAGATTGATGCAATGATGTGTCCTAAAAGGCAGCCCAGTGGCAAACCTGGCAATGTGGTTGTAGCAAATTGAGAGTTTGTTAAGGACAGTCTTCTTCAAATTCGAGAGTAGAGGGGATGCATACAGAAGGGTTAAAAGAAGGTGAGAGCGAGTTATGGCAATTTTGGCTGGAGGGGTTAGGAAGGCTTTTATTCTGTAAAGTGACCCTAGTTTTTTATTGATGGTTTTGATAGTTTGGTTAACATGTAGGTCAAATTTTAGATTATTGTCTATGATGACACCTAATAGTTTTGTAGATGGGTCAGGGGAGATTATTGTGCCATCATTTGATTTTATGGTAAAGGTGAAAGCGGTAGACCTACGTGTTGGTGAAAATAACAGCATTTTAGTTTTTTTGGGATTTAGGATCAGACGATGTTCAGAAAGCCAGTTTTCTATTGTATTAAAGGTGGTCTGGGTAGCTGACCATAACTCTACTGGAGATGTGGCTAAGCAAATCAGAGTAGAGTCATCAGCATATTGGAAACAGCTGACTTTTGGGATGACAGTATAAAGGTTGTTAATGAAGATGTAGAACAGCAAGGGCCCTAGTATAGAGCCTTGTGGTACTCTGAGGGTGTTAGGTAGAAGGTTAGAGAGTTTGTTCTGCCAGAGGACAGCCTGCTGTCGACCATTCAGGTAGGATTGAAACCATTGTAGGGCTCCAGTATCTAGACAGAATGTTTGCAGGGTGTGGATTAAATGTTGGTGATCAACCATATCGAATGCCTTGGAAAGATCCAAAAAGAGGGCTGAGGATATATAATTATTGTTGTGATTATGGTTTATGGTGTTAGTAAAGGCTAGGAGGGCTGAAGTAGTGCTGTGATGAGGACGGAAGCCATGCTGAGTGTCTGCCATAAGGCGATTTTGGATTAGGTGGTGCATGAGTTGTCTATGAATACATTTTTCCATAATCTTTGCAAGTGGAGAGAGTATAGCTATTGGCCTATAATTGGAGAATTCAGTAGAGCTGCCTCCTTTGTGAAGTGGGATTACATAGGATATTTTCCAGATGGTGGGAATTTTAGCTTCTACTATGGTTCTATTGATTAGTATTGAGACGGGTAAGCAATAGCATCAGCTGATTTTTGTAGGTACTCGGCAGGAGTTGATCAGCAGAAAGTGTAGTGGGTTTTAATTTTTGATCAAGGTACATAAGTGAAGTGGCGACTGGTTGGAAGCTGAACGCAAGTAGGTTTCTAGGGTGCTACTTTCAGGACCAGGGAGCTAGGAGGTAGTTGGCTAGCTAGGGCTTGAATTGTCTCAGTAAAGAATTGGTTAAAACTATCAGAAACATCTTCAGGGGTTTTATCAATAGTAGTAGCAGGGATTGGGGTTGAAGTTTGTCCAGGATGTAGTAGATTATTTAAACCTGCCCAAAACTTCTGAGGGTTATTTTGGTTTACTGTCTGTAAATTACAGTAGTATTGCTTTTTGTCTTGTAAAATTGATTTTTTGGTTTCGTTCCTGGATTGCCTGTATTTAATGTGATCTTGAGGGTCTTTAGAAGAATGCCATAAAGCCCATGCTTTGTTTCTAAGGGTAATTTTGAGTTTAGACTCTATAGAAAGCCATGGTGCAGTTTTTGTCTTGGTTCTCTTTGAACGAACAGGTGCATGCAAATCAACGATCTCAAGGAATTTGTTGTTAAAGTATGCTACTGCTTCCTCTAAGGGGAGGTGTTTTAGAATAGACCAATTACATGAGTTTAGTTCTTGTTGGAATTTGGCAGGGTCAAAGTTTTTATTGTTTCTAACCTTTCTGAGTAAGGGTTGTTGGGAATTAATGGTTTTGTGCTTAATTACATATGTGAGAAGGTGATCGCTTAGGCCATTAAGGAGGGTACCAGAGGTGTACAGTTGGGGGCGACTATTTACGAGTACCCAGTCAAGTATACTTTCTTTTTGGTTGGGTTTACCTATCCTGGTAGGGGTGGATATGATTTGTGTAAATGCATGCAGGTTAATATGGGTGGTTGGGGATTCTAAGGAACAGGTGCCCCAGTCTATGTTAAAGTCTCCAAGTAGTAGGGTTTCTTGGGGGTAGTGACATCATAGCCAGTGCAGGATATCTTCAAATGTAGATATATTGTTACCTGGGGGAATGTACATACAGATGATATTAATGCATTTATTTTTATAAAGTTGCAATTTCGTGGCAAGAAACTCTGAGTTATTAATCTGAGGAGGTTGTATTACATCTATGGTGACATTCAACTCAGATTTATAGAGTACAGCTACCCCACCCCCCTTCCTCGAAGCACGATCCAGCCTGTGTATGTTGTACCCAGGTGGTAACACTTCATTGTCTTTAGTGTTAGGTTTTAACCAGGTTTCAGATAAACAGGGAATCTCAGGGGAGTGGACATCCAGAAGTGCATGCAATTCATGTACCTTGCTATTAATGCTTCTAATATTGAGATGACAGACTAGGAGAGAGTTAGTTGGACTATTAATTGTAGGTTTGCAGCTTAGATTACAAGTAGAGGGGGTATGTATATCCGAAGTGAGTGGGCCAGGGTTGGGGTGAATATCACCACCACGTATTAGGTTGAGTTTATACTTGGTGATGAACTTCAGGAATTTGTTTATTAGTTTGTGGTAGTGTTTGGATCTAGAGCTAATGTGCCTGAGGTTGAGATGTTGATAGACTAAACAAGATGCTGGATAGGATCTGGTACTATACATATATATGTGTGTGTGTGTGTGTGTGTGTGTGTGTGTGTGTGTGTGTGTGTGTGTGTGTGTGTGTGTGTGTATATATATATATATATATATTATATATATATATATATATATATATATACATATATATATATATATATATATATATATATATATATATATATATATATATATATATATATATATATATATATATATATATATATATATATATATATATATATATTATATATATATATATATATATATATATATATATATATATATATATATATATATATATATATATATATATATATATATATATATATATATATATATATATATATATATATTATATATATATATATATATATATATATATATATATATATATATATATATATATATGCATATATAAATATGTTATGTCTATTTAGATATAAATATATATACAGACACATACATCTACATGTTTAAATACACTTCCTGTACTGTTGAATGACTTTGCTGGATGATATGTTGGTGAAAACATCAGGGATATGTATATCTTGCATGGCTTAGTGGTAAGTCACTTTGGCTATGGTGTGCAGGTTCCTGGGTTTGAGCCTTTCAAAGACTGTTTATTTTGTTGCTGGGCAAAACAAGAGCCATTGGATACAGAGTGATTAAGGCACTTTTAAGCAGTTGTAAGTGGGTTTCCATGGAGGTAAGCACTGCTAACTTCTGGTTACAGTTTCTTATACTGATTTATCTTCTCAATTGCTTAACCTTTGTAGGCATTGTTTACCCCCACGCAAACAGGCTTAAACCCGCTTACTCCTGCTTAAAAGTGCTTACTTCTCCTTACCCCTGCGCTAATTTCTTTAAAAGAAAAGAAAAAAAGGGTTGATAGGAAAGTGCTGAAAAAGGAGCACAAAGAGGGAAAGACAGTAGGGAAAATAGCTAGTGACATGCAGGAAGGGTGTAGGGAAGATCCACAGATGCCCATTTCTTCTACAGCAACAGCTGTGCATATACACTGAATTTGGAGGTAGATTTGGAAACTCAAACCCCTAAGAGAGGGGTGAGGACAACAATAATATGTTGTGTTGCCAAATAGACCAGATTACATGTGTCCAGTGGACACGTGTGCGAAATGGACAGATATATATGGGGTGAGATTTTTTTTGGGAACATATTGCCCCTTTTTTTTTTCAGTTGAGAGTGGGATGTTGGGGAGGGATTGTAGGTATATTTGTGGTGGTAGGTTGGGTAGTTTAACAGACAAGACAGACAAGATGCATACAGGGGTGGTATATGACACATGTGGGGGGGTAAACACTTTGATGGGGAGGGGTGTTCGGAAATCGGAAGCCCATGAGCCCCCTAGTGGAAACAGTGGGACTGAGGTCCCCACCCATGGGCATTCACCACTGCACCTTCACAGCCCCGAAGGTGGCTGTGCTGGGGGCTGAGTCAGAGATCCAGGCTGACCCTTTTGTTGCAACACGTGGCTCTTGAGGTGGTGTAGCAGATCTCTGACCTCCCTGAGTAGCTCGCTACGCACCATGACCCAGACCTGGTGATGGTTGATAGGTTCCTGTCCATGCCTGCTCCCAAGCAGTGTGAGCTCCATCCCCTGAGGCAGTTTCACCTGAAGGTGATGCAGGACCAACAGATGAGGAGGTCCCGGGTTGGGCCCCAGACGTACAGGTGCCCGGTGCCACGGCCAGCTGAGGTGGGAATGGTGGGTCTGCTGGGACCCGCATTCACATATGTGCTGTAGTGTTTATGTTTTATCAGCATATGTGGGTTAGTCATAATCAACACATTCCAGGATTAGGTATATCAGCATGCATAGATATTCCCATTAACCCAGACAACATATATGGAACAGTTGCACAGCAAACAGAACACATGCATATATGGGACCACAGTAGTAATAACAACAGCATGCAGGTACATTGACGGCACCATGCTACCAGTGTTGGAGTATTTCAACATAGCACATGCATAGAAACAGATTTAAATAAATATCAAACAATAGGACATATGTCCCAACATTACAGTGAAGTCATCACGTTCCAATTGAGTTGGGTATTTAGTTTATTGTTGGAGATATGGTGGGGGGAGAGAAAGATGTCAATTAAGAATTAGTATATTACTGTAGTTCACATTACTTTCTTAGTCAGTGTTGTTATCTGTACCTTACAAGTATTACTACACTACCTTATTGCCTTAGTTTGGACAGTGATATGCCTTTCAGCAACTATATACATGAACTGGTTTTACCTGCAGTATACACCTCTTACCTGGAATACCCATGGAGGAATTGTTTGTTAACACTGACTGTTTCTACACATGCTCCCAGATTCCAGGTTGATGTTTTGCACTTATCTGTCTATCTCATTTTGCACAGACTCTGGCCATGTCTTGACCACATGCAGGTAATCCGGGACATATGTAGACTATTGCCCTCTTCAACCTTTAGTGACTTACAACACTCTTATACAGGATTTCATAGATGGTTAGATTATGTAGCACAGTGTGGGTGACAGTGATGAGTGATACCTTATTATTCAGAGCAACTGCAACACTAACAATGCCATACAATACCAAAGCAAACAGTACCAGTACAGGGTATCACTCTTTTATTTCTGGGCACAGTGTTCGTATCTGATGGGGCCAATTTACTGGACATTTTGGACAAGGATTCGAACCATGGCTGTGTGTGCTAAAAAGACAACAGTTCACATTTCAGTTGAGTGTGCTATTTGGATTTTGTTGTCTGTCTTTTCACTCTTTTCTGTCTATGTCTCTCTCAGTTGTAATAGCTGACCTCTGGGGATTACACCGGTTATATATAGACATTCCTACACATTTTTTATTTATGTTGCACAGTGTGGGTAACAGTGCTTAATACAACAGTACTATTAAGTGATTATACATCTATATTACCATATGACACTAGAGTAAACACATGCAGTACAGCAGTTAGACCTTCATTGTCAGGCTATTATACTTTTATTTACATACAACCTATATGAGACTCTTCACGCCATATTCTCTGGTGTATGCAGTACTTGCCTTAAACAATACAGGTTTTATACAGGCAATTAACTTACTAATACTGTTAAATTTATTTTCTATGACAGCACATGCAAGAGTATTACTAACCTGCCTCACATCACAACCTCTCCAAGCGACATCCGTGGGCCTCCTGGTTCACAGCCTGCTCACTTGCCACTGTAATGGATATAAAACTAATATTTAGCCATACCTATCCATAATATACATGAGCTGGCAATTATTGAACAGGTAGTGGAGTGATAATTACACACTACTGGGGCCTCCCCTGTCATCCTAGCCTCTTGGATCCACTGATCCAAGAGATCCCATTTTCACCGCTTCAGGTCAGCATAGTGATGTTTGACCTGCTCACTAGTTCGGGGTATACCAGTGGCACTGGTGAGGTCACGGGCGAGACGGTCCCAGGCTTCTTCTTTATATTGGGAACCCTGGTACTGGCCCTGCAGCAGTCTCTGCTCATGGTCTTTGACAAGGAGTCCTGCCATGACTCTGGACTCCTAGATGCCCCAGTGCTGCATCTGAAAGCGCACTCCCTCTCCCATTCCAGACATGATACCTGCAAGGGGAAGCTGCAACCAGTTATGAGATGTATTCCCACCTGTTGGGTTTAAATAGGGCTGATTTCCCGCACTTTGCCATGATTGGATGGTTTTGAAAAGGCTGAGCTACGGGCAAACCTGCTTACCAAAGGTTGGCATTGTTTAAAGGGGTATACCAATGGGCAACTTGAGTTAGCTGGCCTACACATTGTTTGCACCTACTAACCTGGCCTGTGCAATGCTTAGCGTTGCTTAATATTTACTTTGCATTATATTTGCTTTTTGGCATTGATTTATTATTCATTACATGTTATATATATGTCTGGTATCCATTATTCATGTGTACGTGCACTGTATGGGTCCTTGTGTTTATTAGGGGACTTCAACACTTTATTACAATTACACCTCACATCTGGGCTTACTGCAGTACTCCAGTTCATATATTCATGTTATGTAGTAGGTTATAGAACATAAGACTGTATATAGATTACTTTCACATGTTCAGTTTGATTTTACCATAGTGAGGATTTGTTTGGTGATACCTCAATCTTCTGTACTGCTGTGATGGCTTAGTGGTTAACTTCTGTGACTATAGTGTACAGGGTTCTCGGTTCAAGACCTGCAAAGAATGTTTATTTTGTTGCTGGGCAGAACAGCGGCTGTTAGATACAGAGTGATTAAGGCACTTTTAAGCACTTGTAAGTGGGTTTGTGCGGGTTTGTGCGAGGGTAAGCAATGCTAACCTCTGGTTAAATATGCTTACAGAGAGTTAGCTTCTATATTGCTTAGCATGTGTGCGCATTGCTTACCCCTGCACAAACGGGCTTAAACCCACTTGTTAGTGCTTACATATGCTTACTTCCGCTTACTACTGCTTAATAGTGCTTACACTTGCTTACTAGTGCTTACTCCCACTTACCACTGCACTAATTTGGACAGTAATGTCTAATGCTTCTTGGGTAGGTGGGGGATTTGGAAGCTGTATGGAGTTATCATTCATTACACATTTTACCTTCCATTTGTATCCCTGATTCCTGTGTACATATATTGTATGAGGCACATGTGATTATCTGTGGACTTTGCAACATTATGACACTGACATCTCACATCTGCATTTAATGCAGTACTCCAGTGCACAAATATATGTTATTTAGTAGGTTATGCAACTACAAATATTGGTCATTAAGTGATTTGACATGGAGAATGGAATGTGCTGCAGTGGGACTCGAACCAGGAATGACTGCTTGCAAGGAGAATGCTCTGCCCTATACACTATTGTTATACTGCTTCATTTACATATATCTTGATTTTTATCCTCTTCTGCCATTTAAGCTGCATTAACCGTAGCTAAGCGATGGGAAAACCCACTCACCTATGGTTAAATGTAATCTATTTCATAACAAAATAAAGTATCTTTATATTTGTTGTGTTAACTATTGCTCTTGTACACATGGGGGGATGTTGCTGGGGGTGTGCGTACACCTATGAGCAGTCTCGCTCATTCTTTTAGGACTTTCTGCTGTTCTTCATTGCAGCGGTATGTATATTCTGAGAGCTCTGCTCTCAGACATGCTCCCTGCATGATTACAGGCTCCCTGTAAGATTAAGAGCTCAGGCAGTGCACCTTCATTAATATGCATGGAGTGCTGCCGTCATGCTCCTAAATGGCAGCTTCTGTGCAAGACTAAGCTAGTCCTGCACAGAAGGATAGTAAATCTGGGGAAAACTTTTTTGCAGGGTTTCATGCCCACTGTACCCCTCACATGCACACAATCCCCTTGCAGCTTATATATTTCAACTCCAAAATTGCAATAAAGTAGGGAAAAATCAAGTTCCCAGGCCCTACAAAACTGTAATCTCAAACACCCAAATACTGGCAATGTTCAAAATGTTATTTCTTTTAACACCCTTATTGAATTATCACTTGTAACATAGGCAGACTTGCATTTATACAAAAGTAACTGAACCATGTTAACAAATTTACTGCAGTCAGCTAGCCATACAGTGGTGTAAATATTAGATCTGGTGTCACTGTTGAAGTGACAGACCAACTCTACGTGCAAAAATGGGAGAAAGGGAGTGGTGAAAGGGTGGATTAACAAGTTCACATTTACAAACATTATACATTACATATATTTTTATATAACCTGTAATCATTATATTACATAAATTATTAAATTTGTACCTTTTCTTAAACCCCATTCCTCCTTCAAAACATTTTTATGCATGCATTATTCCTACAATTTCTTTTATTTCTATGTAATTTACTCATATCCCTTTCCAAAAATCCCACTTCTTGTTTGCTTATCTCTATTACAATATTCACTGCTTCAAGCATAGTTGGTTTAGATTTTGATTTCCATTTGCTACTAATTGACTTTTTGGCAGCCACCAGAATTAAACTTAACAAGGCCGTACTATATCTAGGTAATTCAGATCCTGTATCCAAACTAAAAAAAAAAAAAAAATAATGTCCTTCGTTATACTCATTTACTCACTCGGTATTCCTGACAGAGTACTCTGCAGGGGAAATTTTAAAGTCGGCCAGGTCATTACACTCTTAAATCATATGTTCCAAGTAATTTCTTTCTTCCCCATCACACCTTCTACATTTGCCATCTAACTGAGGAAAATTCTTTGAAGTCTGTATGGGATATAAAAAAATCTATGCAACATTTCCAGGCAAAACTTTTAAATATTCTAGACTGTGTTGCATATTTGGGAGCCACACATATGTCATCCCATTATTCCTTTGTGAATTGCTTATCTACTGTCTTCCTGATCTTTTCTGACCCCTTCTGATGGAGTCCTATATTTATTGTGAAATATTTTGTATGCCCTACTAATTATTCTTTTTTTAACAGCAGCTTCTGTTCATAATTCAGTTAAAAACTCAGCCAGTGCAAGTTTTTTTTTCATTTAGGATGCCCCTATCCATTATATTTGTCTGTACTCTGATGTCAAAACCTGATAGGGGAGGTGATCACTAGCCTGCAATTCAAATGCCTTCTTGGCCTCTTTCCATTCTGTTACCTTTCCATCTCTTACTATTTGTTACCAGTACCTTGGTTCTTTTGCCAACTTCCTCCAGTAAATTCCAGCTCCCTCTTGTCTATTCTCTGCACCCCCTTATTGCAGTCATCTCTACTGGCAGAATCTTCTTTCTCTATTCTTGTGTTGGCTTGGTTCTTAGTATGTTTTCTGTTGCTTTATGAATATAATATGTTGCTTTATTGCTGTTATTCTCCTTAAGGATCTGTATCCAAAATCTCACTCTTTCTTTATTTTTTGAATCACCCCCCCCCCTGCTTCATAATCATCCCTTCCCCATTTCAATTGTAACTTTTTTGCTTGTGACATGCATAAGAGTCTTAACTGTGTAGCTCTAAAATATCCCTTTAAGTCAAGTAATTCTAAACCTTAGTGTTCTGTTGAGAGGATCAACTCATCCTATTTGATGCATGCCCTCTTGCCCTCCAAAATAACTCTTTATTAATTCTTTTCCACAACTTCTCCTCTGGTTGATAAAAATATGCCTGACCTGTGTATAAAACTAAAGGGACTAAAACATTTTTGCTGCTTGTATCTTATTATCCATAGTACTTACAGTTTCTCAGTTTTGTGTTATCTTTTGTTTAGTCTCATTTGAGCAATATATTTTTTTCCTGGATCTGGATTCAGGCCTCTGATATTAAATATGACCCATGTTTTCAGGCTTCTTACTCTAAAGTTTCAGACCTATCATTTTGATTTTATTTATGCTTTTCTTGGTTTAAAATTATTCAGTTTTAATCTTTTTAGCAGTTGCATCGCTCTCTTCTCATGCTTTTCTAGAGTTTGACCCTTAAACTTCCAAGACATCAATGTTTACCGCCTATTCAAAAATTTCAATTAGTTTTAAAACAGCTCAGATGTAAGCACCATTTAAACTTCACCATATCTGAACCTTCCTAACAGTGTATAAATCATACACAGTTTGACACTTGCCTCATATAATCTGGTTTTATAAAGTAATTAAAAAAAATTATGCATTCCTGAGATTACTTCTTCATTTGCAAGCAATGGGAAACGCTCTCTCTAAATCACTGTATACAAATATTGTAGATCAATGCAAATGTGCATCTTATCTTTCTGTACACCATTGACCATGGTACTTTCCAGTTCTGTTGGTACTAATTAAATTGTAATGACATATAATTTCCATGCAATTTAGTTGCTGTTCTGTGTTGCTCCATGTATCATTAGAAAAGCATAAGGTTTAGTTTGCATGTAGCATTCTCCTGGCAGCATGATCCTACACTATTATTATTATTATTATTATTATTATTATTATTATAGCTTTCTATAGTGTCTGAGATGCCCCTGTAACAATGGAAATAATTATGCATGGTCTTTGTGGCTGATTTTAAATAAGTAAAGTCTTTGCTTTCACAATGTGAATTCTTTTTACATCTTCAACAACCTCTTAAGCCACTGGTCCCAAAATATTACCAGATTTAACTTTATTAAGCAAAATTATATGAGGATGGGGCATGATTTTTTTTTCTTGTACTGATATTTCACATATTTTGACCTAATAGTAACACACCATGACCAAAACAGGTTAGCTATATTTATACACAGCTCTCTCGTGGGTATTTTCCAGTCCTAGTTGTTTAAAATTATTTTCTTGGAGTATATTATCTCCTGCAAATGTGTCTAGCTTAAATTCCACATCCTGTACTTTAATGTTCAATATTTTCAGCAACTGCCATTGAATTCATGCCTCAATCCATCTAATGAATGTATTCTCAGGCTTCAAAGAATCAAATCTTTTCATTTCTAAAATAAATACACTTTGTTGATATATTTACTTTTCTACAGCATGTAGATTTTTTTGAAATACTTGGTATTACCTGAATCCATTTTTGCAGAATACATCTTTGATCAAGATCTGTTCAAGGATTACTCTGATAGTTATAGCTGTGATGGTCCATACTCCAGGCCAGTAATCAAGGAGCCTCAGTCCTCACCGCTGACACTGGTGAGGGATGGTCACTAGGAACAAAAACGGATTCACACAGTATTTTCAGATGTAGCTCTCAGCACCAAGCATAATTTCACTTAGTACACAGGAAGCATACTCCTGACCTGGGTCTGGACTCTCTGTCTATCTCCAGGCCCCAAACAAGACTCCAAACTGTCTACTTTTGAGCTCTGTGTCCCTTTTAAACACACACACACACACACACACACACACACACACACACACACACACACACACACACACACTCATACCTGGGAAAGGCTGGCATAGATTTACCAGCTGTACCCCCTCTGACCAGACTATAAGGTAATTATACTGCCACCAGTCAGCTACTCTAAAGCTCTTACAAGGGTACCCAATTATACTGATTAAAATTAATACTAATACAAACAGTAGAGTTTGACCAATGCAGGAGCGGCCACAGTGTCACTAAAATAAGCATAACGACTCTTAAGATATAAACATTATTATCTAAAATACTAGCCAAATGAAAGGTATAGAAATATTTAATAATAAATAAAATAGAAAACATGAGTATACTGAATATCCAGTTACAATAAACACCATACTTTCAATCACAGGCGATATAAAAAAACACAGTTAGGTAGATTCACACAGATGCAGAAAACAATGCTTAACTAATTTCACTATACTCTTCTGACTGAGTAAAGAATTACTGTTCCCTGGTTACTTACTAAAACATGGCAAGATGAGGTGTAAGGTTGTTTGAGATATCTGTGAGAAATCTTACTTGCCAGGTTCCAGAAGACAAAGTGCTGTTGTGAGAGTTCTGTCATATCTCTCACTAATGTTTAAAAAATCATTTCACTGCTGGTTATAGAATGACATCACCTCTGTTCACCTGACTGTTACAATACACACCCAGAGCTTTGCTAAAATCTGTTGCAGCATATGAAAGCCATAAAACAATTTCAAAAACGTCCACCCTTCCAAGGCAGCAATTAGTTCACCCCTAAGGACAATATATTAAGATTCCTAGTCCTGATTTTCCCAGATGTTTTTGTCTCTGGATGCAATTAGACTTGTAAGATAAAATCTTTATGGCCTAAACTAACCAATTTAATTTTCAACCTATTTTTTTCAAAATTAGCTGGACTGTGATTAACCTCTTCCCTTCCAGAATTCTCTGTTAAAACATATGTATTTAATCAGTTATAATAATAAATGTCTGACATAAATGTATCTCTTTTCAGTCCAGCAAGACCCACTGTTAATGCATTTTTAACACAAGCAACTTTACAAATACATTTTAACACAAACATCTGTACAAATCAGTGTGATAGTCAAATGACATAAAATTCTTCACAAAACTCCATCTAGCTATGCTGGCATATGTTACACATGCACTGTCCTACTCTCCCTGCCACAGATGGCTCTACTTGATATCATTACATCTCTCCCCACTTTGAATACTCACGCTAGTTTTTCAAGTGACCATGGAAAACATTGCTTGAGAAAAATGGTCCTGTCTGGGAAAACATTAACCTATACTCTGTCTTGCGACCCCATCTGCATTGGCATTGGTGAACCGACTACTGTGCTGCATGTCATGTCATATGCTTGCAACCCTAGGCTCCACCTTAATAATTTGTAATTTTTCTGACTGGCACAATGTAGTCATGTTAAGGGATTGTGGTCTCTAACCACAGTGAATTTCCTTCCATACAGATAGGGCTGACATTTCTGCAGTGCCCATACTATGGCTAGACATTCTTTTTCTACAGCTGAATAACATTCCTCATTGGGTTGGAGTCTGTGGCTGAGATATACAACTGGGCACTCTTCTCAATCTGAGGAAACCTGGCTAAGTACAGCCCCCACCCAATGATTTGAAGCATCCACCTGCCATCCACTGCAAATACTCAGCATCAGGGCCTCCCTAACATGGTAAGGCTTCATCATGTTAACATGGTACAAATTGTGCCCTGCCTCCTGCCTAGCAGCTTTACCATGTAATTAACATTACTGACCTTCCTTACCACTTCAAATGGTCCCTCCCAAGCTGCCTGCTACTTATTCTGTCTGACAGGAATAAGCACCATAACCTGCTGTCCAACAGCATATTCTCAGGCTGGAGCATTCCTGTCATATCAGACCTTTTTCTCCTGTTGGGATAATGCCAGGTTCTCCTGGGCCAAGACCAGAAGCTCCCTAAGCCTTATGCTGAGGTTTAGGACATATGCCACAACAGACTCCTTTAGTGATTCACACTCACCCTCCCACTCATCACAAATCAAATCTAAAGGCCACCTCATCCTATGCCCATACAGTGACTCAAAGGATGAAAAACCTGTGGATTCCTACCTCTCTGTATGCAAACAGCAGATAGAGCAAATATTTGTCCCACACTCTCTTAAACTGGTCTACAAATGCATGTCACATGGTCTTTAGTGTATAGTTTAACCTCTACACAAGACCATTAGTCTGGGGTGGTAGGGTCTGGTCTTTTGGTGCTTCACCCCACAGTGCTTCCATTGACAAGCCAGTAGGTCTGACATGAAATTATCACCTCTGTCAGTTAGTATTTCTCTCTGGAAACCTGCCCTGCTGAAAATTTCTAACAAAGCATTTGCACCTTCCCTGCTTGGATGGTGGACAAAGCCACCGTCTTAAGTTATCTAGTAGCAAAATCTACCACCAGCAGGATATATGTCTTCCCTGTGAAACTTGAGGTACACACAGGCCCCACAATATGTATAGCTACTCTCTGAAATTGCTCTTCAGCCACAGGCAAAGGCATCAAAGGATCTTTGACCTTATTTCCTGCCTTGCCTACCTTTTGGCACTTTTCACAGGTTCTACATCCCTTGCAATCCCAGGCCAATAAAAGTTCTGGATAATGCTTCTCTTTGTATGCTTTATGCTCATATGACCTGCAAATGGAATGTCCTGGGCTATGGCTAGAAGTGCCACACAGTAGGCTCTGGGCACTACCAAGAGGTGTATTAGGTCACCCTGTAGCCGTACCTCAGCACTGTTGATACAGTAACCCTTTGTTCATATCATCATATCTGTCACTAATATCTAAAAAATCATTTTAGTGCTGGTTATAGAATGACTTCACCTCTGGTCACCTGACTCTAGTACAATACACACCCAGAGCTTTGCTAAGATATGTTGCAGCATCTGAAAGCTATAAGATAATTTCAAAAACTTCTACCCTTCCAAGGCAGCAATTAGTTCATCCTTAAGAACAATACAGTAAGATTCCTAGTCCTGGTTTTCCCAGACATTTTTGTCTCTGGCTGCAATCAGACCTGTAAAATAAAATCTTTATTGCTTAAACCAACCCATTTAATTTTTCAACCTATTTTTTAAAGTTAGCCGGGCTGAGATTAACTTCTTCCCTTTCAGAATTCTCTATTAAAACATATACATTTAATTAGTTATAATAATACTGTCTGACAAACATTTATATCACTTTTCTGTCCAGCAGGTCCCACTGTTGATGCATTTTTAACACAAGCAACATTATAAATACATTTTTAACACAAGCATCTGTCAAATAAGTGTGAAAGTCAAATGACATAAATTCTTAACAAAACTCCAGCTAGCTATGTTAGCATATGTTACAAGTACACTGCCCTTCTCTCCCTGGCACAGTTGGTACTACTTCATATTATCACATCAGCCACACCTGCTCTAAACCTAAAGAGTTTCTGTATCCAACTGACACAGGGTGCCAAGGTAGTGTGTTATAGAAGAAGGCCAAATAAGTTGAAGATTAAGTGCACGAAACAGTTATGCAATCAGTACTTCTGCCTCGCAGTGTGCATTCTACCACCCACCTCAGGACTTTCTTCTTTTACTACCTTCACTGCCTAGGTTTCTATGCCATACATACCTTCACCGCCTAGGTTTCTGTGCTATACAAGAGATTTCTTAGCACTCATACTAATTTGGAATTTAAAACAATCCTCATTTCTTAAAAAAATGTCCTTGAATTTAAATTTGTTCTGTAGAATATGTATTATCAGTGTAGAATCAACTGCATAATGGATTATGATTCCGGTTTTGACAATTTTATACAGGTCATTATTGAAACAACTTTATGTTGATCTTATTTACTGAGATCTGCATTTATTTATATATCTGTCATCAAATTTTGTATTCTCAGTTATACCTGATGCTTTCTTTTAGTTTTTTCTCTTAATCTGAAAACTCTTGTGTCATTTCCTTGCCATACTATGTGTTGTCCAAGTTTTAGTCTTGCAGTATACCATGCTGGATAACTCTGAGGCTCATTCATTTCTTTTCTGAGCCAGTGTCAGTAGGCTTTGTTACTGCAACTTGGAAGGACACATGCACATAGAGAAGACGTAGCATGACCCAGTGGTGATGCAGATGCTCACATAGAAGTTGTAAAAGGGAAGAGTAATGCAGTGTAAGGTCCAGTGGTGATAGTGGCCCTCTTCAACAGGCCCCTTGGGCTGCTAAACTAGACAGTCAGTGATAGGGATGGGGGCAAGAAGGCTGATTTCACATGGATGACCATGGCACAAAGTCTTCATGTCTGCATGGATGAATGGTTTCCTGCAATTAATTAACTCAGTGGCCAGGTACCACCGAGAGGGAATGAATATACTGACCTTCTTTGTGAGGTTGAGTGATGGTCAGCAGGCAAGAAGTTAAAAGCAAATAGGGAAAAACACAGAAGCTAAATTAGTAGAGAATTATAGGGGGAAGAAATTACACCCTACCTGAAGCGAAGCAGAATGTTAAATGTCAAGTCCTAGTTCCACCAGATATCCTAGTAAAGACATAAGAACCATGGTGCTTTTTTCATGGAAGTGCTTTAGTTTAATTTTTTTTACTGACATTTCAGGTTAATCCAGTTTAATCCAACATGTGATTAGTAAGGCTATGTGTGAAATTCTATATGTTTGGTTTACATAAGAAAACTGGGCATAGTGAAACTGCTGTACTCATCCAAAGAAATAAAGAATGTTGCTTACAGGAGATGACCTGCCGTAAATACACACACATTTGAAATGGAGATGGCACATAATAGTGCATGATAAAGTAACTGGTTCCTAGCGTTCTCTTCTTGCTCCCAAAATGACTTTTGCTATGGATTAAGCCATCATGTTGCAGACTTCCGTGGGACTGTTTTACATGTAATCAGCTAAGAAGTAATTTTGATGACCAAATGCACATAGATTTTTCAAATGTATAATATAAAATGTTTCAAAGCCAAAATAAGCTTCTTAGATAATATGCTGTCTAATAGTCTTATTTTTATATCTTGTAAATGCAAATGGATTTTCCTTTGAGCTTTGTAGCAAAAGGAAATTACTGACTTCAAAGGCGTCATCACCTAGCCTACTGAAGCAGGTGTGAATATTAAAATAAACAGTTTAGAGAGGTGTGAATTTTTAAAGTCCATTTTGCTGCATGTCCAAAGCAAAGTCAGCTGTAAAATTTTGTGGCAAGTTATACCTCAGTGATATTACCCTTATAAGGTCATTTTTCTTTCTTTTCTATTTTAGTGTAAAGACTGAATATTTTAAAACTTCAGCATATTGTAAAGATTAGAAGTATCTTGCATCCAAGCAGAACTCTAACATTTTGAAATAGAGTTATTGTTTTGACAGTATAAAAAACTAGTTAAATAATCTTTAACACAAGTTAAGAAAGTCTAGGTGCATATTATATTTGATTAGCATCCACCCCATGAACAGAGTCTCTAAATCTAAATATTATTTTAATTTTGGACTATGCGATTTTGTTTGTTTATTTATTACATTTAATTGTGTTAATGGACTGATTCAAAATAACTGATTTCAGCCACAGCCTACACGGACAATTTTGCATAAATTGTGCATCAGGGCTGGCAACTCGGCACATAAAAATCTACTGCCAACCATTAGCGGACCGGAGTTCCGCTGTGGCGACCCCTAACTGGGAAAAGCCGAAAGACACAACAACTACATTAATCAAATGTAAAACATATACACTGATTTAATAATAATAATAATAATAATAATAATAATAATAATAATAATAATAAAAATATCAAATATAATGTGCATATGTTGTACTTACACAAGACATCAGTCAGTTGGGACATCATACCTCTTAACCTCCAAGCTTTAAAAGGCATAAGACCAGCTTTTAAACATCATTGTAGAGAGTCAGAAAGAGTTGCACTTTCTTATTTTTCACAATAGATTATCCTTATTTACTAGATCCTATATACTTAGCAGTAGGAAGTCTTTGCATAGGCTTAGTTTATGTGTTTAGCAAAGCATGTACTCATAAACAGGTCTGATCTTAGCAGCATTATAAATCTAGAAGAAACATTAAATTTGAGGGATAAATCATAGCACTATCTCAAAATCATAGTAGCTGAGAGGTATGCCCAATATGAATGGATTGGAGAATAGCCTGCTCAAATACAATATACGAGAGTGCTCATTTCTCTGGAGTTTTACAGAGATAAACTATGTTAGAAAACAGCTATGCATAACATGCATGCAAAATTGTAATGCAACTTTCCCTATAAAATTCAGTATTCCATTTTCAGATTGTACAGTATGTTGATTGTGAACATGAAACTGTCAAATCAAGACCTCTGCAAGGACGGCAGGTGCTCAGGCTCAAAAAGCAAAACATAAAAGAACAAATAGCCAGCACTCTATTGGAGCATACATCTTTTAATGTATAAAAACACAAAGAACAGTCTGGTTTTGGCCCAATGGCCTTTTTCAATGTAAAACACAATCAGTAAATGCATCACCTTATATATCAAAATATAATAGAATAATTAAACCCCATTAAACAATTATTACAAATGTTCATTAAGACCAGGTGAAAACAATCCTCCCAGTTTCACAATCCAATATTTCTCTTTCTTATCTAACAATTTTTCCAACTAGTTTTCATTGATCTATGTCCGAAAATTCTGTCAATGACATTAAATTTAAAGGTAGCTGTCTTATGTGTAATGGTGTGCTTATATAAAGCATTAGCTGAATACTTATTTCTAATACTGCTAAGATCTTCTGAAATGTGCAATTTTAGAGGTCTGGAGGCTTGGCCAACATAGAAAGCTGTGCATGAACAAATTGCCAAATAAACAGCCCAATCACTGTTACAGTTGCCAAACATTTCTATAGAAAAAAACCTTAGATGTATTTTTACTTGAAAACGCCTTCGTTTGACAAATAAATTTACAGAAAGAACAATGGCTACAAGGCTAACATCCCAGCAGTTGTGTACCATCTATAGTAGTTTGTACAGAGTGTGTTAAAGGCAAAAAATGTTTATAATGACTGAAATAACTACTCAAGGTTTTAGCTTTATGAAAAGAAAATAAACATCTTTGACCTATCTTCTATCCAACCAGTACTCTAAAGCACATAAACCTGCCCAGTGAGGAATACTAGTATAAAGGGATATAGCGTCCAATGTAGACAGTAAAAACTGGGCTCTAATTGGGCATCAGAAATGATATTCAAAAATTCTGTTGTGTCCTGTATCCTGGCTCTAACCCCAGATAACAAATGCTTTAAATACATGGTAAGGTAAGCAGAGATTCAGTGAGGGAGCCCTTACCAGAGACTATAGGTCTACCAGGGTTTTTTTTCATGTCCTTGTGAATTTTTGGAAGGAGATAGAAATACTGAGAAGATGGATCCTTAACCTTCAAATGAAACATAGTACATTTATCTATAATCCCTTCATTAACCTTCAGGCTCCAAAAATGTATCAATTTCTTTTTTGAAATCAAATGTGGGATCATAGGGCATACAAGTATAACATCTAGCATCTTGTAACTGATTATGTGTTTCAGCATCATAAAAAAATGTATCCATTACAAGTGTTGCTCCACCTTTATCAGGTCGAACAATAACAATATTTTTATTATTTTTCAATTGTGTCAAGGCATTCATTTCCTCTATATACAAATGTAAAGGAGAAACATGTTGCTGACCATTTAAACCAAAATGTAACTCTTTAAGTATACATTTTTGGAATATCTCCACATTTTTATTCATAGGTGGAACAAATGTTGATTTATTAAACTTGAAGCCACTATTTTCATTAACACATTCAATAACCTGAAAATATAGTTTAAGGTTGAGCAGTCTGCAAAATGCATACAAGTCTTTAACAAAGACATCTTCAGGAACAAAGAACCCTGGAATAAAAGGTAGACCTTTATTCAGTAGCATGTATTCAGATTAAGACAGAACAACTGAAGAAATGTTAATCACATTGCTGGAGGAGGTTACCTGGGTTTTAGGAAGTTCAGCCATTACCTCCATAGAACCATTGATTCCTATTTTTGGACTTATGTTTCCTACCCCCCTCCTTCTTTTATTAATGATAAAGGGGCTGAATCAGGATTATGTGGCAGATTGTCTTGTACCACAGTACAGGACTTCTTGGTGGTAGCTGGTGGCATCTGCTGCCTATTATCTTCTGTATTGGAGTAAGAGGAAGAATACTCACCAGAATTATCACTCATAGATTTTTCTCAAAATAGGCTTGTTTCTTTTTTGCCCAATGGGCATAGACGCTTTCTGAGCAAATCTGACCTTTTTAACATTTTTACCACTTTTCATATATTCAAAGGGCTTACCTAATTGGTAGTCCCTTGAATCTCTGTTAAACTTACTAATTTTTCTTTCTTTTAAACTTTCTTCAAAAAGGAGCAATTCTTCCCTGAGCTTATCAAAACATTGCTTATATATGGCAGAACCTTCAAAAGATGTTGCCCTCTCACAAGTTTAAGCAATTTTCAGTATATATAAATCTATTCTACGTTCATAAAAATCATGTACAGTTTTGACAAACTGTACAAAATTTTTTTTGCTGAATATCAGCCCAGGAAGACATTAATAAATCATCCGGTTGGCCAACTAGAGGTTTAATATGAACTCTCAAACCCCTAGGAATAATTCCTTTTTGTAAAGTAGGCCTTAAAAAGCCTTAGATGCCACACAGAGGATCTAAGATGTTTCATATGTTTAGTAAGCTGGTCAAACAAAGAAGTGCAAGTTTGATCAGGACTGCATGCAGCCTGACTTCCCATATTATTATGTTACACGTACCAAAATCCAAGATATCTTCTTTATCTGCTGATAAGCCCTTTAAAATGGCCATTAAATCCATAATGTAAAAATGCTGACAGTTTAACAATTTGGTTAACACAACCATACAGTACTATAAATTACACATAAACCAAACTTTTCTATAGTAGAAAACCGTCTCTATTAACCAAAAACAGGATAAAAAGTTAGTGATAAGGCCCCAGATATTTAAACAAAAAGGAGCCCACAGTGAATATAATCAAAAATCTCAGCGATTTTCATAAACTTGCAACATACTATATATGCAATTAAAAAATGAACTGGAATCCTTCATTGAACAATGTCCATTGACACCCAACAATTTTACAGTCCAGTGGAGCTGCAGTTTGTCCAGAAAAAAACATTTAAATATATAAATCCGGGCCCAAGGAATTTTCAAGAACACTCATTGAATTGGCAGGGATAACCAAGTACATGTCTATGATATCCAAAATTTGTTGAGCTCACAGTGGCATTAAGCAGAATAGTATTCACCTCTTCTGTTCACTCGTCACCAAAAACTGAAGAACCAATGGTATTCACCTCTTACAGCCTTCACAATAGCTGAAATATGCCCAACATTCTTTCAGAAAATAACCACTGAAATCCAATTTGTAGTGCATACAATTATAAGCACCAGAATTTAAGACATGAACCGATATTCCTTGCTCATAAACTGTTCTCCTAAATACAAGGATAAATAATAGTTGAAAAAAAACTCCTTAGAGCCCCTTGTATCTGACAAACAAGCAGCAACTATGAACCATAAAAATTGGCCAGTCCTTTTTCTTCATGTACTGCTGTGAAAAAACAAAGTACTTTCTTGTATAACATACACTATCTGTATGTTGAAAACATTTGTCAGCTTACTTTCAGATATATTTATAAATGTCAAGGCAAAATGTTTTATGATAAAGAAAATGCCAAAATCAGCTTACCAGTTAGTAGAAATATAATAATATGTGGTCCACAGCAAACCACCAAAACATCTAAGCTCAACCCAGCTTCGTGGTTTGTTAAAATGGCATCATAGTGAAACATAAGAGGCCTGAACAGTCAGAAACTCCATTGACATAGCTATATATCGAACAATTTAATCAAGCACTTGCACAAGTGGAGGCGAAACCTCTCAGACCCCAAAATTGTCTTGCTCATAACCACTCAGGAAACAGCAAACATCTGCTCCTCAAAAACGACCCTTCTAAAAACGAAATCTTCGACCCCGAACAGCATAAATGCAACTGACAAAAATTTCAGGTTGACCATGACACAAAGACAGCAAACCTTTCATTTCTCCAAAACTTCCGGGTAAATAGTAATCCAATGGAAAACAAGTTGACCCATACATTCTGTAGAAAACTCCTTAATTCACCAAATGAATCAATAGAGCCAAAGCTAGATACAAAACTTGATGCCCTAGCAAATGCCACCAGCAGACTGCAACAAAGGAAACTCCCAAACCAAGACCTCTGCAAGGATGGCAGGTGCTCAGGCTCAAAAAGAAAAACATAAAAGAACAAATAGCCAGCACTCTACTGGAGCATGCATCTTTAATGTATAAAAACACAAAAAACAGACTGGTTTTGGCCCAATGGCCTTTTTTCAATGTAAAACAATCAGTAAATGCATCACCTTATATATCAAAATATAATAGAATAATTAAACCCCATTAAACAATTATTACAAATGTTCATTAAGACCAGGTGAAAACAATCTTCCCAGTTTCACAATCCAAGATTCCTCTTTCTTATCTAACAATTTATGCCAACCAGTTTTCATTGATCTATGTCCCAAAATCCTGGAGATTTTGTATCTGTCCTCATAATTTTAATCTGAATGATTTCACCATTTGGCATTTTCATATTCAAAAAATGTTCCACTACTACTGAGTGCATGTGGCATTGTTGAATGCCAAAACTGGAGTACACTTGGTTTCCGGTAAATATAAATGAAAATGCTGATGCCATTATAAATGGATTGCTATTGCAGTGAATTTTATGTCAGTAGAAGAAGGCCTGAAAGCTGCTGTACTAAAAGTTGCTTTACATGCTTAAAGCTGATAAAATTATTCTCTCCCTTTGTGAGGGGGGAGGGGTTAAAAGTACATGTCTTATTCGATAATGTGTTTTAATCAATGAGATTTTTCTTTGACAAATAGGCAAGAAAGGAAACATTGTATTGTAGTTGTGGCTGCAAAATATTTTCAGATAACAGCTAAAGTCTTGTCAGAAAGGTAGTGTGAAAAGCACTCTGTTGTTGATTAACCAAAACTGGAAGATGCTGTGGAGTTTAATATTGGGTTGTGGTTAATCGTACTAAAAGCTTTGCTGAAGTCAATGAAAAGTGAAAGTTAGTTCCATTTAATCTGATTAATATGGTGTCAGTAAGTGTGAGTACACCAGCTTGGACACTTCTGTCTTTTATAAATTCATGTTGATGACAGGTCAAATGTTATATTGATAAAAACAGTTAGATGCTTGGTTACATAATGTCTTCTCTAGCATTCTTTGTAGGTGAGGCAGAAGAGAATTTGGCCCATATTCTAAAGGTCGAGTTAGTGTGCTGACTTAAGGAATAGGTATAGTTGTTGACTTTCTTTTCACTTATTTGGAAGGATTGTTGATGCAAGATGTTAAAGAGATGTAAGAAGGCAATAAAAGAATCACTACAGAGATTAATGAAATTTAGAAAGACCTTCCACTTCAGCTGATCCATTGTTAATAGGAGAGTCTGTCAATTTACTTGTATCTTGCTGTTATATCTCCCAGTGGGAAAATGAAGAAAGGTATGACTGTAAGTGGGGCGGGGTGATAGAGGTGTATTAGTGGTGTCATTTTGAAAAGGAATGCCAAAATCTGTAGCAAACACTTCTAAATTAAAAGATAGAGGTGGCTTATTTGACTTTGAATGGCCAACAAGGTAATCAGTTTTTCTCCAGATTTTGGGGGCCTTGTAAAGGTAGAAATTTGTCATTTGCAAATATATAATTCCTTTATAATTCCTTGGTCATCTGTAATACCCCTGTAATAGCAGACTATAACTCTTTCCACACTTTTCGGCCACCAAACCAGGAGCGAAGCACTAAAGGTGGAGGAGTGTCCATATTCACCAAGAATATTCACACCTCCAGACTAGTTGCCCAACACAATGCATCTGAAATTCTACAGGTGCAACTAACACTAGGTAAGACTGCAATCCAAATTGTAGCTTGCTACAGATCCCCCACCATGCCTCAAGATTCTCACTATACCTTTCTAAACATACTAGATAATATTAAGATACAACCAAACACCCTAATACTGGGTGATTTCAACTACCCTGCCATTAATTGGCAAAACTACTCAGGTACCAACACCTTTGCCCAACGGTTCTTGGAATTCATACATTTCAATGCTCTGGACCAACTAATCCATAATCCCACCAAGGGCTCAAATATCCTAGACCTGGTCGTTACCAACATGGGAGATCAATGCTCCACAACAGTGGTCACCCCCTCGTTGGTCAGGTCTGACCATAAGCTAATCACCCTTGATGTCCACATTCCACCCCCACACCCCAGTAGGGAAACCTCCATAAAAAACTTCTACAAAGCCAGCTTCCTGCTACTCAAGTCAGAAGTGATAAACTTCATGACACCCATACAGATGGGAACTGGAAGTTCGACTGCTGAATCCTACATTAAGGCATTGTACGAGCACATCCACTCGTGCATGAATCATGCCATTCCAAACAGAACCAAGACGGTCTCCTCCAAAAAAAGGAAACCAAACTGGTGGTCCCCTGCCATAAACAAACTATACAACAGAAGGAAGAAACTGTTGCAGAAAAGAGAAAAATCCCAGAATGCAGAAAACTCCCTTACCAGCCTTAGTAAGAAGCTGAGATCCCTCATAAAATCCTCCAAAGCTAGTTACGAAAATAAAATTGCCAAAGATTCCAAGGACAACCACAAGGCATTCTACAGTTATGTCAAGAATCTAAATGGCAATTTTCAGATCTACTCTGAGCTACAACAGAATGGCATTAAATATACTGATCCTAAGGATATTGCCAATATCCTGGCAGATCGATTCAGTGCCAACTTCACCCCCTCACCCCCTAAAGTGCCCATCTTAATTCTAAAAGATTGCTAAATTCCAGTACTTATGGCCACACAAGTAAAAAATGCACCAACTTCACCCCCCTCTCACCTCCTAAAGGGCCCATCTCAATACCAAAAGATTGCCAAATTCCGGTACTCAGGGTTACACAGGTGAAAAATGCACTCTGCAAAGCTAAGAATACAGCATCCATGGGACCAAACAACATCCCGGCCTGTGTACTACATGAACTACAAAATTAACTGGCACCTCACCTAAGTGCCATGTTTAATCATAGCCTCACCTCAGGATTTGTGCCCAATGAGTGGTGCACAGCTACAGTTATCCCACTCCACAAGGGGGATCCACCTTGGATCCCGGGAACTATTGTCCCATCAGTCTGATGACCCTGATCTGCAAACCCATGGAATGCATTATTATGGAACTTATAAACAAAGACATTGGCAACCTTCAAACACTGGACCCCACCCAGTTTGGTTTCGTAAAGGGCTGATCTTGTCTCCTCAACCTGAATGACTTCTTTGAATCAGTCTCCAGAGCCATAGATGAGGGTAAGGCGGTCCACACAGCCTATCTGGACCTCGCCAAGGCCTTCGACACCATCCCCCACTCTGGAATCATAGATAATCTTACTAAAGTGGGCATTAGTCCCTACGTCACTCGATGGGTTGCCAACTGGCTTAATGACAGAACCCACACTGTAAAAGTACCCAACTTAAAATCCAGCTCCAGGCAAGTGACAAGCGGAGTACCTCAGGGTTCAGTCCTGGGACCACTCTTGTTTGGCATCTACTTCTCTGAAGTACAGGCCAGCACTAAGTGACTCTGGCTAACAGAGTTTGCAGATGACTGCAAACTGGGAGCCATTATTGAATCCCCAAATGATGTGGATATTCTACAAAAGGACCTACAGAAACAGATGCTTGGTGCCAGATCCATGGGCTCAAGCTCAGTGCCAAGAAATGTATAGTCATCCCCTTTGGGAAATAACATATACCTATGAATTACCACATAAGTGGCAGTACACTAAACACTGAAAGTGTGATAAGGAACTTAAAGACAGAGGAGGACAGTGGTCACTTTTGATAACCACATAGCCACAACAGTCAGGAAATCCTTCTTTGTGGTACACCTCATCACTAAGGGCTTTTCATCCAGAAAAAAGGAGGTCATTATCCCACTGTACTCATCCCTCATTAGACCCATTATAGAGTACAACGCCCCATTTGGTATGTACCTCACAAGACATCTGCAGCAACTGGAAAGGCCACAGAAATACCTCACTAAAGGAATCACAGGCCTAAAGCAGATGCCCTATGCTGACCATTTAAAAAACTCCAGCTATACTCTATCACATATCACCTACTCAGAGGTGATCTCTGCTTAACATACAAGGCCATGTCAAACCCAGTGCTGTTGGACATGCTACACTTAAAGAAGTCCCAATCCCTCAGAGCTACATGCTCCAGGGATCTACATCTGGTCATCACAATGAATAAAACATGCTGGAGGGATAGGTTCCTGATCCAGGGACTCCCCATACTCTGGAATAGACTGCCCATACATGTCAAGCTGTGTGCCTCTTTGGCTCTCTTCAAAAGGAACCTTGACGATTGGCTGGGAAATAGGAAATTCACCCCAGGGATCACGTCAGTCGCCCTGCTAGACAGGGGAACAGGGAAGTAAATATTCTGGGAAGAAATAGCCAGGGAATTGATATGGCTAGGCTTGTATAGGCCCTAGGGCTGATAACCTAGTACCAACCTATGAACCTATGGCAAATGAGTGGCATTATACAAATGTTTCATTATTTGGAAGTATTCATTTGGAAGTTTAATGGGGTAGTGGCTGATAATGATGTCCTATGAACTAAATTTGAGAAGCTCAGCCCAGTCATGACCTTCAAGGTATTGCAAAAATATTGTAAAGTATTGGAATGATTATGGACACAGAATTTATAGGGTGCTTAGTTTTTTGATAGCCACTTAAATGAAATTGCAGGATGGTCACTAATGTCTGGTGGGATAATTTCAGATGTGAGGTATCATTGCCAAGTTTGTTATGAATTAGAAAATCAAAAAGTTATTTTTTTAACTGAATTACACTTTATCATAACACAAATACATAAAATGAAAGAACTGTAGTGAAGGTTGAAGTAGCAGCACAGATGTACAACCAGTAACTAACTAAAAGGCACAGTTAACTTTATGCAGTATATACAGGCTTAGTCACCTTCTACCTTAATTACAACAATAAACATGAATTTATCCACATAACCAGAAGTGGTATTGTATTAACTTCACAAGTACAACATGTATAACACTAAAAGTAATCAAAGTTAAAGATTCTTATATATGGTAAATTAATCTTTCCATATAACAGGTAGATGTGAGCAGGGGATTGCAGCTTTAAAAGAGCACCAAATGTAGTCAAGGTGAGCACACATAATATTACCTATGTGGTCAGATGACAATACAGGCCTAGATTTGTGTTTCTTGGCATATATTAATTTAACACCATTAGACAATAGCCGGCCTACTTTCAGAACACGAGAGTGACACAGTATTCCTGGATTAGCTATACTAAAGAGCCAGAATTTCCAGCCTTGGGAGACATGTATTTTATATAAGCATTCCAACAGGTATTTTAAATTATCCAATACTCCTTCAGCCCTGGACATCCCTAAAATATGTATAAATTGTTGGTATGTGGTGCACATACTTCCAACAGCTATCATCAGGCTTGGGTCCCCTGCCTAAACTATTTGGTCAGGATAATATATCACCAATACAAGAGTCTCATTTGCTGACCTTGTTACCATGACCATCTATTACATTTAGAAGGCGCATTCCAAACATGTATCCATTCCCTCTCCGTGAAATTATCCCCTCTTGCTTTCTTCACCAATTGTTTACATATAGCAAAAAAGTTAAGTTCCCAAAAATCCTTATAAATTGCACTTGCCCTTGCTCTTTTGACTTTGGATCATTTATTACATTAGATTCCTTTCTTAATAATATCAATTAGATTTATGCATGTGTCCAGCAAATATGGTTAATTTGCAAACATGGTAACTATTCCTACTCCCTCACTTCAAACTCGAGGCAGAGATTTAGGAGACTTTTAAGGGTAGGTTCTTTTTGGTTAGTTACAATATGTTCCCGCTTGATAAAACCATTATTTGATAAGTAAAGCCTTGATTTAACTCCTATACTTGCTACAATCTGTGAGTGATGTTATGTTACATTGTTTGGTCCCTTGCTTCATGCCATGCTCTGAAATTGTAGGCATTCCTTATAAAGCTCTAATAGCCATATCTGGGGTCATTTCAAAAGGTCAGCTTGGGAAGAATCAGTCTGCAGTACCTCTGACTTCCATTGCTAAATCTTGGAAGTTGAATTAGTTTGAAAGGTTCAACATAACCCAGCAAATGCAGAAGACCTAAACCACCAAAAATATTTAGAGTATAGGCTAACTGAGCTGACATCGTCTTGCTGGAAGACCTGATAAGATGTGAATTAAGCATCTGCTAGAGTTTGATGATTCATGGGTGATTTCTGCTCAGACTACCCACATTGCAGGATCACAATCTACATAATTCTATATACCAAAAAATTATGCCAGCATCCAAAGCCACCCATTCCCAAAACTCATTACAAATTAACATCAATAATTTTTATACTCCTTTTAAGAGGTAATACTGAATTAACCCCAGCAATACTGTCACTCCCACCATGACATACTCCCCCTATTTCTGACATGTACATCCATCCAACAACTATCTCTGCAACTTCAGGACAGGCAAAACAAAAAAAAAAAAACAGAGTGACGTGCACTGCTGCTATTTTAATATCATATCCATTGCACAACTGTAGGTACCAGAAGCAATACCCTGAACTGCTAAAGAAGAGGTGAAAGATCAGCTTAAAATTGAATGCCAAGTACATGCTATTAATGAATATTATTTAGGTACTTATCATGAATAACACAATATATTTCCAAAACTTTTCTCAGCCTCTTAACATGGCATCTTATACATATATACTATACATCCATATAGGTTTTTATGTATTACATGAATGATTGCATTGTATTGTAAGCATATCTTAATTTGCTTTTTGTATATATATATTTTTCTTTTTCCCTTAATTCATTCTGACTGGATCTTACCCTATCTCCCTTTAGTCATACTGTTATCGACTGAATTTTGCTGTCTACTCATTTTGTATACAAGATTTTTGATTGGAAAGACTATAATATATTTTCTGCTCTTTGACCTTATTGGGTCATGGAAGAAAAGCATCAGTAGTCCAGTATATTTACTCAATAAATAGTAAATACATAAATAAAAATTCATCTAATTAAATAAGTACTTTAAATATATACTGAATGTTTAAATAATGTTACCACTCAAGAAGAACATCTTACAGTCACTAAGAAATGTAAGTTAAGTCAAGACTATGATGCTTTTAAAAAAGGACATTTTCTGCTGTCCTCAGAACAGCACTTGTAGATATGCTTCAACTAATGTAACTATTAATGCGCCAGGACTAAGCTTTAATATTGCACAGACTGGGAACATTACTATACAGACTGGTGCACATTTTCCTAAGACTACTTCTGGTAATACATCCCCACACCCCACAATGTGGGAGGTTGTGTCCCCACACCCCCTCTAACTATTTATACTAACTGCAGGATCGCACTACAGTGGGAAAAGGGCATATACATTTTGGGTCTATATTATAACATCGAATTCTACAAAAATCAATCAAATATTATAATATTGAACCCTAAACACCAAAATCCAAAAACATCGAACAGTCAGAATAGCAAATGTTTTCCCAGGCAAAAAATTCACTATTCCGAGAAACATACACACAACACAAACACACACAAAAAACAGCAATCCACACACATGCACTTAAAATCCTACACCTAAACCTAAACTAAACTTTACATACACTACTAGCTATCCACTTACCTTAACCGAACCCTAACCCTAAGGTCCGCCACTATCGCACACTCACCTCACCTGCGCCCTAGCTCTAACTCACCTAATCTGCCCCTTAACCCTAACCTACACACAACTGCACACTTACCTGACCCGCCCCCTAACTCTAACTCACCTAACCCGCCCCTTAACCCAAACCTACACACAATCGCATACTTACCTGACCCGCGCCCTAACCCTAATGTCCACACAACCGCACACTTACCTGACCTGCTCCCTAACCCTAACTCACCTAACCCGCCCCCTAACCCTAACCTACACACAATCGCACACTTACCTGAACCTGACCCATAATATTCCAACATATCAAACGCTGAAAACAGCGAAGCCACAGCAACGGCCCACGTGTCCTGCAACTTCACTGTTTTCAGCGTTCAACATTACGGGGTCGATATTATAACATTCTATCTTTGTAGAGTTCGATGTTATAATATAGACCCATACATTTTACTTGCCTTACAGTACTCTACACAGTGCCAGTACTTCACTTCAGTGAAATGAGATTCGGTAAAACGAGTTTTCAATAATTTCAGCTTTCAGCGATTTGGTGAGGGTGAACTGAAATTCAATGAAATGAGCTTTCAATGAAACAAAGTAGACCCATATATATATATATATATATATATATATATATATATATATATATGTGTGTGTGTGTGTTTGTGTGTGTATGTATATACTTTACAGAATACTTAGGATGCATAAAAATAACCACAAATTAGACTAAGTTTTTTGAAGGTAGCAGGTTATGGAGCCTATGTCAGCCTGGGATGACATGCTCGACAAGCCACGATGCTTCGCTAGGGATGGCTTGCACCTGTCACCCCTGGGCTTTTGGATATTGGCAAAGGCTCTTGCCACCCCCATAGTGCCTTTTTTAGGCAAGGCTCAAAAGACACACCCACCTCCATAGGTATCACAAGGGATAAGAGACTAAGAGTAATGCTACTCAATGCCAGAAGTTTAAACCTCAAGATGCACGCACTCGAAACTCTCCTTAGCATGGAGAACATCGATATCTGTGCAGTAACAGAAACCTGGTTCAAGGCTCCCAAGAGCACCCCAGCACTACCAGGTTATACCTCATACCATGCTTTTCAGCCCCAAAACTTGGACCAAACCACAAAAGGAGGGGGAGTATCAATATTCGTCAAAGATACCCACACCTCCAGGTTGGTGGCACAGCACGAAGCATCAGAGACTATCCATGTGCAAATAACAGTGGGTAAAACTGCCTTCCAGTTTATAGCCTGCTACAGACCATCCTCCCAAACCCAGGAATCCCACTCGGCCTTCCTGAAAACACTGGAAAATATGAAGGTCTCTCCAAACACCATTATATTGGGTGACTTCAACTATCCAAACATAGACTGGGAGCATTACTCTAGCTTCAACACCCTAGCCCAAAGGTTCCTAGAATTTATAAACTCAAATGCTATGGAACAACTTGTTACCACTCCCAAAAGAGGGGAAAACATACTGGACCTGATCATCACCAACATGGGGACTCTATGCTCCAGACCAGAAGTGTATCCCTCACTGGTAAGATCAGACCATCAACTAATCTCACTGGATATTCACATCCCGACCCCACCCCCTGCCCAGAAAACCACAGTGAAAAACTTCTCTAAAGCAAATTTCACACTCCTCAAAACCGAGGTGGAATCCTTCAAAGCCCCCGGGCCTGTGGAAAATACGGCCCAGACCGCAGAATCCTTTATAAACGCATTCTATGAACACCTTCAGGAATGCATGGATCATGCAATCCCAAATAAAACCAAGACCCAATCCTCCAAAGGCAGGCGTCCTGTCTGGTGGACCTCAGCCATAAACAAACTATACAATAGAAGGAGGAAGCTACTACATGATAGAGCAAAATCCCAAAAAGGGAAGGCATCTCTGATCAGTATTAGCAAAAATCTACAGGCACTCATAAAATCGTCTAAGGCCAGCTTCGAGTGAAAAATTGCACAGGACACTAAGGATAATCACAAGGCTTTCTTTAGTTATGTTAGGAACCTGGGTGAGAATTCCCAGATATGCTCAGAATTAGTCCAAAATGACAAAAAATACACCGAACCCACAGACATTGCCAACATCCTAGCTGACAGGTTCAGCGCCACCCCCCCCTCCCCACCAAAAGGGCAAATATCTATCCCAGCAGAGTGCTGCCCCCCTGACATCTCAGATGCTCAGGTAAGAGCCACCCTCTCCAAAGCAAAAAACACAGCATCAATGGGACCAGACGGTGTCACGGGCTGCATCCTACATGAACTCCAAGAAGAGCTAAACCCAAACATAAAACTACTGTTCAATCTCAGCCTTACTACAGGATATATACCCAAAGGGTGGTGTACAGCAACAGTGGTCCCTCTCCACAAAGGTGGTGCCTCAACGGATCCTGGAAACTATCGCCCCATAAGCCTGACTAGTTTGGTCTGCAAAGCTATGGAAAGGATCATCATGGACCTCATAAATAAAGATATTGGGGACCCACAGACACTGAATCCTACCCAGTTCGGCTTTGTTAAGGGCAGATCCTGCCTCTTAAACCTGGTCGATTTCTTTGAAACAGTCACCAAGGCCATTGACAAGGGGAAGGTGGTCCACACAGCCTACCTGGACCTCGCAAAAGCCTTTGATTCAATACCCCACTCGGGCATTATAGATAAGCTCACCAGCTTAAATATAAACCCCTATGTCACTAGATGGGTTGCAAACTGGCTCAAGGACAGAACCCACATGGTTAGAATTGCCGGAGCCATGTCAGACTCCAAACCAGTTACAAGTGGTGTCCCACAAGGCTCAGTCCTGGGACTCTCTTGTTCGGTATATATTTCTCGGAGGTACAGGCCAACACGGAAGGACTGTGGCTGACCAAGTTCACAGATGACTGCAAACTAGGCGCCATAATCGACTGTCCAGCCGACACAAGCATCCTACAAAAGGGCCTCACAGAAACAGACAACTGGTGCCAGAGCCATGGCCTCAAGCTAAACGCCAAAAAGTGTATAGTCATCCCCTTTGGCAAAAACAAAGTGCCCACAAATTACCACATAGGTGGTAATCCATTAAGTACGAAAAAGAAGTAATTAGGGACCTGGGGACCCAAGTTGATAGCAATCTCTCATTTGAAAACCACGTGGCCAAAGTGGTTAGAAAAACATTTTATATAGCCCACCTAATCATGAAGGGATTCAGATCTAGATCAGGGGAGGTCATTGTGCCTCTTTACTCATCCCTCATCAGGCCCATAATTGAGTACAATGCCCCTTTTGGGATGTACCTTACCAGACACCTGCAGCAACTGGAAAGACCCCAAAAGTACCTCACCAAGAGGATCAAAGGGCTAAAACATTTCTTTAACCCGCCATATGCTGCCCAGTTAAAGAAACTCCAGCTCTACTCAGTGGCATACCGCCTGCTCAGAGGCGATCTGTGCCTGATGTATAAAGCCATGTCCAACCCGGAATTAATGGACATGCTGCACCTCAGAAAATCCAAATCCCATCAAGCTATGTGCTCGAGAGACTTGAACCTCAGCACTGAAATAAATAGAACATGCTGGAGGGACAGATTCATAACCCAGAGGCTCCCTTCACTCTGGAATAAAATCACAGTCCAGGTTAGTCAGAGCCCCTCATTGACTCTCTTCAAGAGGAATCTTGATGAGTGGATGGGAGATCGTAGGTTTACCCCGGGTATCACTTCTGTGTCACTGTTAGACAGAGGCACAGTATACTAACCTTGAAAAAAGGCATAGCAAAATTAATTTAAAATGGGTGGCGAAAGCCAAACACACTCTGGCTAGGCTTATAAATGCCTTAGGGCAGATAGCCTAGTATGACCCTATGAACCTATATGAATTTATTTAGCAAAGACTCTTAACATCTGTAGAAAAAAAAATGGATTAGTGCTAGAAGACCTTACAGTTATCTGTATGAATGATATATGTTCAATCAGAATGTTGAAGTTTATTATTCAATTACTATGGATGTACATTTTTTATTTACTGTTATAGCCAGCCGTATAGGAGTTGGATTTGTTAGACAATTTCTGTCTATAGATATTAAATTGGCAACATGTAAAGTGAATCCAATATACAGTTTTATTGAAAATTCTTTGGAAAATAATGCTTTTATAGTTAACAACAATTGGTACATACACAGGGCAGGTGTGGCCATTGGCACAGCTTGTGTCAACACCTGTGCAAATTTGTTTTACTTGAATAGGAAAAGAATTATGTTCGAAACCAAAATTTATATGGAACTATTATTTTCCACTATGTTATAGTTGTAATCACATTTTTATAAGTCATGATAGTACTGAATTTTTTGTACCTCTGCTTAATTTTGACGGCCATTGCCAGTGTCCAGTATCTAATTCTAGGTCTACTGGTTACTCCCTGGTCTAACACTGATTTATGACTAGGGCTGACATGGATGTTAGGGCATCCTGTGGAGGTGCTGTCCTACATCTGCTTGGAGATATTTTTAATTTTATAGCCTACCTCTTGGCTCCCCACCCTCCATTTGGCCATATGGTGCACATGTTCATCCCAAAGTTGAGACTTTACATTCACTGTACGATACTCTCCAGATAATTTCCTTAAACAGAACACAGTCAACCTCTCACTGAAATGAAAAAGCAATTTTTATACAGAACTGCTGCCTGAACAATCCACAAAGTTACACATGGGCATTCCCTTTAGCAACTTCCACGTCTGTAAAAGCTTAGAATGCATACATTTATTTACTATCTGTGTATAAATGTAAATAGAAGTTTAACTGCTCTGTTTAACTGGAACTCAGTATAATGCAATGTAAGCAGATTGAGCTTTTCTCCCCAGGCCTATGCTGAAAATGGGTACTACCCAGTCAGACTTTCCCGGTAAACAAAGACAAATAAGTAAATAAATGAGTTAGTAAGTAAATAAATAAATATATGTGGTGATGCCATGGTAGCAGGAGTTCAATGGGAGCTTATAATGCCTCATCTAACATATGTAAAAGCACAGCAATGCTCCCTATCATCCCTTATTGGATGATACTTTCCATGCACACTCCCAGCTTTCACCAAGGATGTCATGAGGAATGCCCATATAACCACATCTCACCCCAGGATGGGCACACACCCATCCCTCCCTGCCATTCTATCAGACTCCCAAGCTGCTAATCGAACCTGGGGTTACATGTGTTGTAATCAGGGCTTTATCAGAGAGGCTACTTTGAATTTGTTACAAGATTTTGTAGTTAATTTAGAATCTACTACTAGTTTTCTGAAATTTGATTTGACTTAGTCTTTGACTGCTGTTAATTTTCTTGATGTATGTTTATGTAGAGATTCATATGATCGTTTAGATACAAATACAAAAATATGTAAACAGAATGTGAAAATAATTCGTACTACATCGTGATAGTGTGCATTCACCATATAAATAGAAAAATATAGTTAAATGTCAGTTAATGAATTAAATAAATCCATAGATACTACTTTAATTAATTTAGCTGCAAGTGGCTATAAATCATGAGAGATGGATGTTATACTCCATGATATTAAAACAAAAATGAATGAGACGGCTAAGCCTCCTTTGGACACACTGAAGCTTTACTGCATATAGAAGTAATAATATACCTAGCATAATAATAATAAACATGACCTGAGAATAACTTTGACATATTTCCATAAAGTCTGTGACATCTGCCATATATGAACATTTTAGCTGTTAGTAATGACATTTTCAAGATAGTTGATATAGCACCAATGTATCCATACATATAAATATAAAAACTATCTAAAAAGGCAATTAATTACAGGAATAATTTGCCCACACTACACAAGAATGTTAGCAGATCTTATAATATGTATAAATATTTTAGGGAAGGTACTGTTTTCATACCCTAAAACTAATAAAGAACATAATTTTACACGTTATGCAGATTGGAAAACGAAATGTTGTCTGTTTAGCTAAGTGCTCATTGTGTTCAACATTCTGTTAAGGCAAAACAAATTGGCAATTTAACAAGCGAATGCAGGAACATTTGAATGAAAACAAAAGTAATGCACTTGTTAAACTCATTGCACACACTCAGCACAGTCGCTGCTTTAGATTTACAGTAATAGAATGCTTAATTATGAATCTGAGAGGTAATGGAGTAATTGAATCATTATCTTTAAAACCTGTTTTTAAAAAAGATTGATACATTAATGAATTTTGTTAATTGTTAAATGCTTTTGTGTTCTGTTGTTAAATTCTGCCCCATTGAGCTTCATTTTCTGTCAGTAAACTGGGTTATAGTCTCTGCCATCGGATTTTTCATTTTGCTTACATGATCACCACTCCCTGTTATCTGCCAGGATGATCTGTGAGTATGCTGGTCCTCATCAGATGTCATATAAAGATTATATTTCTTTAAATCCACACAGGGATAGGTCATCTGGCATTCATTGTTTCATTCTATAACCTCGGCCATCTCAACTAGTGACCCCTGTCTGTGCCCAAACTCTAAAAAATGGTAGTGCAGATGGAATCATTTCTTCTCTCCCATTGGGCCGACTTAAGTGGCAAATTGTTTTACGATAATGTAAAGTTCAGTTGTATAATAAAATAAAAATAGCCAATGATTGTTCCTTGCAAGACAGTTTATGTTTATTAAAATATAGCTAGAGGAAGAATCACAGACAATGCCAGACATGTTAGACTGAACTACACACTAAGTTAAGTCTGCTTCATACTCTTCTATTTCTCTTTATGCAATGGAAATAATCATTATAAAGGTTACTCACACAGATGATTTGTAGAGTCTAGTTATGTACACGTCTTGACTTCAGTGTACTAGATGTATGTGTAGATGCTGTATTAGATGTCATTATGATACTGAAGATATGACAGGGGGATGAAAGTAATTTCTTTTTCTAGGTGGTTTTCCTTCTTTGCCTGCAAACCATGCAGCCTTTCCACACTGGAATTAAGCACATTCATTCCTTATAGAATGGAATTTGCCCTCATATCCCCTTAGGTGAGACCTGCCATCATCCAGATCGTCCTTCCGAAGTTAGTACTCTTTGCAGCTATCATATCTATGACAAACCTTTGTATGATGATTCTAATGCCTTCTGTTTGGTTTGCAGTGCAGGATACCAACATGATAAGGACTAGCAATGTCCATCTAACAACATAACCATGCCCCCTGAACCTGATGAGAGGTCATCATGTATTATTATCACTAGATCTGGCAGCCACTCTTATAGCTGCCCCTGTACTGGCCCCCACCCATTGACTCTATCCCTCTCATCCATCAAAGACTGTAGCCACACAATACCTGGACAGACTACACCTCCTCACCTCATGTTAGGCTCACTAATCCTTGACTGCCATGCTGTCAAGTACCCAAACTTAGCTGGCCAGGGTCTTAGTCAGGGCTTTATCCCTATAATACACCATGGCAGCCAACTGAAAAGCAGCTGTCAATGGTGGCTGTCAGAATGTTGACAAGCTCTCTCCATTCTTCCATACACATCTCCATATGCTCTTGGAGGCATGGCAGATGCACATTCAGAGCACAGTAGGTCAACACAGGATAGTTTCATGTTCTGCATATAATATGTCTTAAGCATGCAGCAGGTCCCTGTTCCTTCCTTGACTGCACACGGAAAGCTCACTCTGGAAGCATTGGAAGAGCTGGGATGGAGCATTTACATACAGTTTCACTGAGCAGTCACCAGGTATTATATATAATACAGTTTTATGACATTTAACCATGAGAAATATTGTGGTAGACTCTCTCTTAATCACACCCACTACAATACTTCCTGGCTCAGCTGTCCAGATTTTTGCAGACTGTCCAGATTTTTGTATCATACCATTGCCCTGTTCCTCATTCAATTTTTTGGGGTTCTGGTAAATCATTCAGGATTGAATTTAGAAAATAATAAGAGGCATTTATGTTTCAGACTTCGTATCCTTCAGAAAAATTCATGCTAATGCAACACCTGTTATTCTATCAAATTTATAAATTTATAACAACAATATTTAAAAACTGTGTCTATTTTGGGCCTTTGGATCCCCATTATTAATGGTTTTGTCCAGATTTCTTGTGCTAAGAGGTTGAGAGTTATGATCATCAGTTGTATTTTTTATTAGTTTTCTATACCTATTTATTTTTTACTCCTTTCACAGCCCTTACAACTATGACAAGTTCACCAGGTGAGATCATGCTTACAGTATAACAGTCCCAAGATGACAATGATACTGAACTAACACGTGTCTGCTATGCCAGTGGAATGCTTGAACAATCACATTGTGGTTATATGTAATGCTTTATAATGCATATATTCTCTATAGAGCCCCTGGAACTATACACAATTTAACAGGTGAGTCATTTCTTAAGGTAGACTAGTCATGTGATGCCTTTAACACTGCAGCTGTAGGGAAACATTTTCGGCACTGGGTTTCAAGTGACAGCTAGAACAGCAACAAAACACTGCCTACTCTGACTATTTAATATTTCTTCTTATTTTTAATCTTCTGTTCTCTGACTCAGCATTTCTCTTGCTCCATTATGTCTCAGCTCAAAGTTTGTGTTTCTTATTTGTTATATCATATTCCTTCCCTTTTTTCTTTCTCTGTTTCCCATCATGGCAACATAGTGCACATGCCTTTAATAAAAATATACAGTGATCTTCCAAAACATATAGTGGTGTGTATTGTGAGTGGGAATGATATTTACTATACTATTCCATATTTCAGCCGCTAGGTTCTCTTTAACTCTACGGTTTGCAAAATAAGAACATTTATCCTGCCGGGTACTGACAAGCTGAAAAAAAGACCAAAAACCCTGGAAAAGTGTGATTCTAGATCACTCCCCTCCTTCAAACTTCTTTTTTTTTTTGCAGGGGGAAGCCACTCTGCACTCCCTGATACAGGAGAAAGCACCCCCCACCACTGAACTTATATATGGTAACTCCAAGATTACTATACCTCGGAAAAAAGAGAATACTCCAAGAAATGCCAATCTCAGACTTAGTATATGTAAGTCCATATTTTGACCAGTCCGTGTTCATGTTCTGGAACTTGCTGTAATGGGTCCCATCCTCCTGTAGCTAAAGCAATAAATGACATAATCAAATAGGGGCGGAAGTAACTACATAGCAGGAAGAAAGGAAGTGAAGTATTAGTTTCAAAATCAAAGTGCTGTCATTAGAAGAATGTCTTATATTCAGCAGAGACTGTGGCAAAACATATTTGTGGACAACAGCCAAATTCAGATATGTGACAGCATCTACACTGCATGTTTTTTCTACTTCCAAGAACTTTTGCTTAACCTTCCAAGCCATTTCTAAAACTATCATTGGCATTCATTCTTCTCAGTTTTTCTAAATGGGACATTAACATATTTTCCCATCTTGCTTTACAAAACAGCAGCATCTGTGACAAGTCAAAAAATTACTGGAGAGCGTATGATCTTCTTTTCAGTAATCATTTTGGGATTAGTGCTTCTGTTTTTCAGCTTCGAGAGAAGGAGCAGTGGGACATTATTTCATAAATTTCCTAGAGATTATAGTTCACTTGGAAGCCTGATAACTGCTTCTTAGGAGCCAGATTGGGATTAATGCTACTGTTTTACTTTTGGTGAAAGAAGGAACAAAGAATCATTGATTTCTGACCATCTCTGACTGAGCAATGTGTGCATTTATGTGTGTGTACGTGGTGGGGGGGGGGGGGTGGGTTCCTGATTCTTCTTGGTAGTTATCCAGGGCATCTGTCAGAAGAAGGCTACAACAAGCCTGCAGACCCCTGCAATACCTGGGATGAGACTGCTGACTACCAAAGAGCCTGTGGCCTATTTCCAATCTTTGACTTCTGGTGAGAAAAAAATAAAGCAACACTGATTCCCAGTTGTGTGAAGGTATGGTTAGACTAACGTTAGTATTAGCAAGTATTAGTTGTGGTCTTATGCTTACCAGCTGTTCAATACTGTACCAGTTCATTGTGCAATCTTCAAGAGATGTAAATATTTAAGAAACATGGAGGCATTCCCCTTCCATCAGCCCACTATTGGAAAGCAACGTACCTCACAGCTTCACATCTTCACATCAATCATAGAGTGCTACTAGACCCATAGCATATGTTGTAAAGAAAAAGTTGCCAAAGCCTCCTAGAAATCACTGTAAAATATCTAAGCCTTCAGTACACAAGGCAACACCACCTCCTCCTTCTTCACTCATACATATTGCAGATCCACAATACACACCAGGAGACAGCAGGAGAGTAAGCCTAAAAGACCCACTAAGTCTGCTTTTACACAGGGAAATGTTTTATTCATAGGTGACTCTATAGTTAGACATATAGACTCCACAATCTCCAGACTGGACAAGAACAGGGTGACTGTAAGCTTCTTATTCAGTGCCAGAATTTTGATGTTACAAGGGCTTTAATGTCCTTTATGCCAAAATAATATGACTATGACCTAGTAGCGGCCCATGGTGGATTGAGTGACTACAGGTAGTCCACTGAGAGTGACATGCAGAGAGACATGATGGAACATGCTTTGCTTGTGCTGAGGCAGGAAAGACATTGGTCTTGAGCAGAGTTTTGTCTTCACCAAGAGTGGTACCAAGTCAAAAAAACAAAATAATTGACTTTAACAACTGGCTAAGAAGTTGGTGTCATTCTATGGGGATTCACTATGTGTCAGCCTGGGATGATATGGTAGCCAAGTCTTCCTGTTTCCAAGGATGGCTTACACCTGTCATACCAGGGCTTCAGATGTTGGATAAAGCTTTTGCTATCCCCATAGTGTCTTTTTTAGGCAGAGTCTGCCTACTGAACATCCCTACAGAGAGAACTCAAAGTCAAATTTGGACAACATCAGAGTTATACTACTTAGTGCTAAGAGTCTAAATGGGATGATCATTAAATAAAGCTGACATGCAACACACTATATAAATAAAAAATGAAGTCATGGTTTTTCGATGTGTGTTAATTTTACTTAGTGAGTTTTGGTTACACATCGGGTAACCGTGACTTCATTTTTTTATCTAAATCAAATGATGCCAGAACATGAAGCTCTTCTGCAAGTAAGAACTCTCGTATTTGTATAGATATTGAGGCATAGTTTTAATGCAATGAAAGTACTGCCCCCCAATACCGTTGTTTAGTGTATTTAATGCCTTCAGACCCTTGGAAAGCTATGGAAGAGTATCTACTTTTCTTAGAAACATTATTACTTCATATCAAATTACCCACAACCCCAACTTGGAGCTTATACATATCCAAGTCACCCTTATGAAATTCAACTGTTATTTCATTGTTTGTTACAGATCTCCATTAATGTTGCTCAAAGATCACAGAAATTAACTTAACACTATTGAGGCATTAAATATCAAACCAAATACCTTTCTTACTGTGGTGAATTCAATTACCCAAACATTGCTTGTCACATTTAAAACTATAAAAACTGTTACTGCTTGTGTTTCCTAGACCCCATTAATACCAATGCATAGAACAAATTGTAAACCTTCCCACTAGAGTCTCTAGCAACCTAGCCCCTGCCTGCACCCCATCCTTCATCTCCTCATCTCATTCCTTGGTTAAGTGTGACCACAAATCAGTCATCTTCCCTATAAGGCCTAGTGATACCACCCCACTGCCAAATAAGAACATCTTTAGGGCCTTCTCCAAGGCAAACCAACTTTAACTTGCAGAAGACCTGTTGCAAAATTCCCAACAGTTGCTTCCAAATTGACCCAACTGAGAGGGCTGCTACATTCACCTCTTACTGTCTCCAGCTCCTGAACGGTTGCATAAAGAAGTTAGTATCCACCTGCTCTAAATATAACTGAAAATTCAGAGATACACCTCTCTGGTTGAACACTCGTGTAAAAAAAACAAGGAAAATAATGAAAAGTGGCAAGAAATCTCATTTCTCTACCCGAAGACTATACTGAATCATGCCAACAAGGAACTTAAAAACACTATTACAAAATGAATTTATGGTTGCTACAGATTCCAAAGGAAACTACGGATATTTATTCTGTTATGTTAGACAATTAAGGCTTAATGCCCAACACAGCACGGAACTTATCCAAAATAACAGGTTCATAGATGTTTACCAGGCTAATGATCACAAGGGCCTTTTTAAGCCTAGCCACGCATCCCAAATCTCTGACAAGTTCTAATACCCTTGATAAGTGTAAGCATGTAGTATCACCTTTTCTGACCCCAAAGATAAAGCTAATATATTAGCAGACAGATTTAGTGTCACCTTTTCTACCCACATTGTTGCTCCTGTTAATATTCCCCTGTAATCTCATTGGAACAAGTCTTATAATCCTGTCAAGGGCTAAAAATAATACTTCCCTGGGCCTAGACAACATTCCAGGCTACCTTGTCATTTGTGCCAAGTCTGCACTATCTGAGCCTGTACTTATACTGTTCACCTTCAGCATATCTGCAGGGTTTGTTCCTGATCCTGAAGAAATCCCCTATACAAGGTCTGCTCCTCTGCAGACCCAGGCCATTATAGACACATCAGTCTCTCCAGCTTTACATGTAAAGCCATGGAATATTTAATAGTAGAACACATTTCTGCATATGCAGACATTGGCAACTTAACTTATATAGATTCTAGTCAGATTGGTCTTGTGAAAGGCAGATCCTGTCTCCCGAACCTAGCAAGCTTCTTTGAAAAGATTAAAGACACTGTACCCAGTGGTCATTCTATCCACACTGATTATCTCAAACATGCCAAGGTTTTTTACCACTAACCTCATGCTAGTATTATTGTAAAATTAAACAAGCTTAATGTAAACCTTTACTTTGTCCAATGAATTACAAATTGACTATCCAACAGTTCCCAAGTCATGAAAGTTGCTAGTTCCCTCTCTGTATGTAAATTTTTTACAAGTGGAGATGCCAGAGAGATCCGTTTAGGACCATCTCCTGCATTTATTTTACAGACATCCAAGACAATATCCCAAAAGTGTGACTGACTAAGTTTGCTGACCACTGTCAGGTGGTCATCCACCAATGGAAAATAGCTCCAGCAAGGGGTGGAATCTGCACATAGATGGTGCATCAAAATCAGTCTCAAACTAAATTAAAACAAAGTGCAGTATAGTATTGTTTTGCAGAAAGATTATTCCCAAGTCATATATTATAAATGGTACTCCTGTTCAGACAGATATAGTCCTTCAGACAGATATAGTCATAAGAGACCTGGGTACTTATATGGTTACATTTCTCTCATTTGATAATTAAGTTGCCATTGCAGTTAGGAAATCTTTCTATCTGGTCAGGATAATTAACAAGGGAATATCTTCAAGATCCACAGAAGTCATCCTACCACTGTGCTCTTCCCTTAACAGATCCATCGTTGAATACAATGTCCCCTTTGGTATGTACAAATCCAAGCATATCACTCAGCTAGAAAATCCACAAAGATTTAAAACCAAGAAAATTAAAGGTTTTGTCCTCCTATTTTATCAGAAAACCGGTGACTCTACACACACTCAGATGAGGGACTTAAATCTACAGCAACAAATAAGCAAGACTCATTGGACAGATAGGCTTCTAACTTAATTTATTTCCAGCCTATGGAGTACGTTAGCACTACATGTCAAACAAAGTACTTATTTAGCTACTGTATGGCTAGTCATGCTGGCTGGATGGGTAGACACAAATTTGCACAAGGGTTATCATATATGGCTGGACTTAAAACAACAGACCAGTACGAACGAACCCAGGTACGACAGAAGTATATTCACAGTTTTATTTCACTAGGACAGCAATATAAGATTAAGACCTTTTGTCATAGACAGCAATATAGGTCTATCATCTATGGCCCTGTTCGACTTGGACGTTGTGCATTATTACGTGCTTGATAAAGGTGGCAAAAACTTTTAATTTTGTCTGCTTAAAGATGAACATGACTAAGCATATTATTGTCCCTGTGATCACTTTCTAAGTATGTTCCTATACATATTTATGTTACTGCCTCCTGGAAATATTATAAATGTCTTCAGGCCCATGACTGAGTATAACAGGCCCATAATTGAGTATAACGCCCTGTTCAGTATGTACCATACAAAGCACCTACAGCAATTAGAGAGACCTCAGATGTTTCTAACAAAGAAGACCAAGGGTATCCAGCACATGCCTTACACAGACCGACTAAAGTCCCTGTCACTGTACTCTGTATTGTATAGACTTCATAGGGAAGACTTATGTCTGGCTTACAGAGCAATCTCAGTCCAAAACCTATTGAACTTGCTGCACATACATAAATCAAACGGGACTAGAGCTACCAATTCTAGGGACCTAAATATGGCCTGCAACTTAAATAGGACATGCTGGAGGGACTAATTTATCTCACAGTGACTGCCACATCTTTGGAACAGGCTACCAATTCATGTGAAACAGAACACCATGACACTGTTTAAGAGGAACCTAGACAAGTGGATGGGGCACCATAAATTCTTACCGGGGATAGAGCCCACAACCCTCCTGGACATGGGCTGTTACTACTGAATGCAATCCTGGAAAGTAGCTAGTGTATCTATGTTATTACATTGAGATGAAATGGCTAGGCTTGAAATTACCTCCTGTTTGGTAACCTAGTAATCTCCTGTGATCCTATGATCCTATGCATAATTCTTCAAGCATTCTCTCCACCATGTCTAATCCCTTCAGTGCATTCTTCACCACAATTATACATTCCTATAACATTTTGCAAGCATGTATGTGGTTGGTCAAGATTTTTTTTCAGTTTTCTTTCTTGTGATTGTAAACATTGCAGTTAGAATGCCAGTTGTCTGTGCTGCTTATTTTTGATAACTGTATATAGCACTTCTACCTCTGACTGTAAAGCATATAGTCACTATAGTATTGGTATGGAAAATCTGGTGCTAACTATGTGTTAAGATATTTCTTAGGCTTTTGAAAAGGACTGTTTACTAAGACCAGTGAATTTTCTTGGCAGAATTCTCATAGTCGATGTCTCAATTCATTTCCTGCATCAAGGTTGAACTTGCCTGTAATTACTCTTGTTCTTTAAGATTATGAGTGATTACAATAAAAGTAATATCTCCCTTCAGTGTTGGAAAAGGTGCTGTAGATCTTCATTAAACTAGTCAACATACTCCTCTTCATCATCTGCATTTGGCACATAATCCTACATTACTATAAAGCTGAATGGATTCCCCTTGCAGTCTGAATGAGGCTGTTCTATTTTTTTTTTGTTTGTTTGTTTTAAAACATAACCATGCATTGATTTTAACACCCACTGTAACTTTTGCCCATAATACAAGATGTTTTTATTTTAAACATAACCAAGCACTGATTTTGACACCCACTGTTTATAATAAGGGCTATGCTATTTCTTCTGTAATACTTTTGTCCAGAATAGAAGATCTGGTGATTATCTGATATAAAATGCCCAGTTCCAGTTCATTTTAGTTCACTTATCACGAGAAGCTTGATTGTGTTTAAAATAAACAAAGAAGAAGCTTCACAGTGTGGAGGGTGTGATGTTCACTTCCTGAATTACTTTAAGCGCCTAGTTCATTAATAAATATCAAACTGTAAAATACATGCTACAAAATAATAAAATAGAAAATAGTAGTAGGTAGTCCACAGTTGAGTTAAAAATGGTAGGTGTGACAAACCACCACTAGACTAGTAATCAAGGAGCATCAAGTCTCATCACTGGCACCAGTGGGGGACGTTCACTGGGAGGTTAACAGTACTTCCAGATGCAGCTCTCTGCATTAAGTGCAATTTCCCTTAAGAGCACCCAGAGACCACAGTCAGTCGAGGGCTGGTTCCTCTGCCTTTCTCCAGCTCTCCAATAAGACTCCCCACTGCCACAGCTATAGAGTTGAGTCCTTAGCCAGGGCTCCAAGCCAAGTCCTCCAACACCCTCTCTGTCCAACCAGTGCTTTGTGTCCATGCCCAAGTATCTGACACAAACAGCCTTTGAGATTTGATTTGCACATAGACACACACACACACACCTGGGAAAGGCTGGCTCAGGTTTACTAGCTATGTCTCCTTCTACCCAGACTATAAGGTAGTTACCACTGCCACCAGAACCCCTTGCCTGCTATTTTAAGGCCCTTAACAAAGGATGTCCAGTTTTACTGTGCAATTAATATTAATACAAACGGTAGTTTGACCAAGACCAAGGCTGTTAGGAGTGGCACACACAGTGTCACAAAATAAATATGCAAGTACTCTCAGAACTTAAATATCTCTACAAAGATCAGCCAAATGGAGACAATGAGGAGGAGTAAGGTGACCAGTTTTATGAAGATCTACAGCACCTTGTCATGACATCTTTAGCCACATTAGGTATATTTCAATTCATAGTTTTTGCAATCCAGGTTCCAGTAATGTATAGTTCTTTACAGTATTTGACTTTCCTTTTGTCTTTAAGGCCTTCAAGAGATGCATATCACCTTGGCTGTTTTCATTTTCATCATATCCTCTAATACTTTTTGCAGTACTTTTTCTCCCCCCCCCCCACAGCTGACCATCAGCTGGTCTCAGTGCATCGCCTCGTTCACTAGGTTTACCAATCTCAACTTCCTCCCCCACACCATTTCTGAACACATTAAGGATTGATGGTGAGAATGAGGCATATAGGGATAGTATTATACTGATGCATAGTAAGTGTTTTTGCCTTAATGCCCAACTTCTCCATATACTGTACATGTACAAGTATCATCCAAGTAGTACTTGTGCAATCGGCATAGCAGAGTATCATCCATGCCTCTATATGTGAATCAGACAGCCTTGTTTCCCTATGTATGCATACCCAGTCTCTACCAGTAATCAATCACAGTGGAGTGCCCCAGCAGGTCGACTTCACTCTATTGAAGAGTGAAATTGCACAACACTAAACCTTTACACTGCTGAAATTCACAGCAACGAAACACCAACTGCTCCAAGTCAACACAAAAATCTACCATTTGTTACATTTTGCAGAGGGGTAAGCCCCCCTGCACCCCACATCCCCTGCTAATTATATATACGAACTCCAAGACCCCTGTAAATTATATATACCAACTGCAAGATCCCATTACAGTGAGGAAAAGGTTAAATTTCCTGATCGTCACTGTACATGATCTCCATTCAGAAGCTCAGAGTGGTATGTGGCACGCTCATCTGTTGTTTAATTGATTTGAATTACTGCAATGTAACGTTTGGTGTTGTGTGATTTCACTCTTCTTGTCTCGATCTTTTGATTTTTGGTTATGCGAAAATTTGGTAGAGTGAAATAGACCCACCCCAGCATATTCCCCCACTTATCCCTTTCACAGGAATATGAGATATGATAAAAGTTGTTCATTTCCAGCATCCCCCCCATCCTGGCTCTTCCAGTGCATGAGCTGCTAATGAAAATGAAGTTGTCTGAGTTCTAGTCTGGTCTTTATTCCTCCACATAACTACGTATCACATTCTCTAGAGCTGCTTAGTTCTCAACTGTGCTTCCTTAGTGGCATGTTGGACACTTGCAGATCTGATAGTCTTGTCTATCAGTGTTTCATCAGCATGTTTAGTACATATGGGTTTAGTACATAGGGTTTTCTTGGCAAAGAATGCTAGTGTGTATTGCCATTGTCTTCTTAAACACATTAAAAGAGGAAATGGAGGCAGGCAAAAATATATCAGACTGAAAGCAGAAAATCACAAGAGGCAAGAAGACATATTTAAATAAGTAGAAAAAGATAATATAAGATGAAGGCGAATAGACCTCATGAAGAAGACAGGAGGTGCTAAGGGCAGCTTCAGGTAAAATGGTCATGATAAAAAGCAAAGCCAGAATGACCTATCAGAAGCTAACAATATTAAAAGGAGAGGATGAGTATATACAGAGAAGTCATAGAAGAAGGATCCAAACATTACTGATGCATACAATGACACATTCTGTGATTTAGAGGTAGGCATGCTTGACAGTGAAGATAAATGAGAACCAGAATGTCTTGCAAATAACCAGGCTGAAAGAAGAAAATTATTTAAAATTTTGTAAATTATTCTGTTGCAGTGTCACTCATTATTTGCTAGCAAATTCTGAAACAGAACTATAGTCATTGGGCTGGAAACAATTTACCTATATTCCAATCCCAAAAAGAGCAATGCTAAAGAGTTCTCAAAATATTGAAAAATTGTACTTAATTCAAAAGCTAACAAGGTATGCTTCAGATGTCATAAGCCAGACTCCAGCAATATGTAGACTGAGAACTGCTATTGTTTTAATAAGATGCAGAGGCACCAGAGATCAAGCTAACAACTTCTTCTGCATAACTGAAAAAGGAATGAAGTTTTGGGGAAAAAAAACACTTCTGCTTTATAGAGTATTATAAAGCCTTTGACTATGTGAGTCATACCAAACTGTAAAACGTTCTTAGAGGAGTAGAAATAACTCATCACCTTAATTCCCTCCTGATCAATCTGTTGCAGAAAAAGAAAGGGCCCGTTGAATCCAGAATAAAATGATTGATTTGTTTTTAAGACTTGAAAAGCAATGCAACAAAACTGTATATTGTCCCATGTTTATTTATTTTATATACTGAATGAAAAAATGGTGGGTTTAGATAAATCAGATGCTGCATCAAAACAGACAGGTGAAATATTAAAACTTTCAAATATATAGATAATGGCATTCTACTGGCTAGAACAAGGAGGAGCTTTATAACTTGCTGAAGAAAGTTAAAGTAGAAAGTACAAAGGTTGTGTCACTGCTCAGTATACAGAATCTAAGATTATGTCATTTAGCCTTATCGATTTTTTTAATAACTGAGGAAGAAGTGGAAACAGGTACACATTCTGTTTTCATTGGTTCAAATGTCGCTGAAGACAGGGTTTTCAGTGATGAAAATAAAAGACAGTTGTTCTTTGGGAAGACACTTATGGTAAGTCTAAATAAGATACAAAAATACTAAAGATCAAAGGCATCACATTGTCAGCCAAGGTCTATACATGAAAGCTATAGCTTTCCCTGTAATAAGATATGACTGTAATAGTTGGACTATAACTAAGGCTACATGCTGGAAAATCAATGCTTTTGAAATGTGGTGTTGCAAAAATTGTTTGAGAATTCCATTGACTGAAAGAAGACCAAATCAGTCAAAACCTAAGGAAATAAACCCAAACAGCTCACTGAAGGTCTGAAAGTAACCATGCAAGTCAAATATCTCGGACCACATAATGCAAAGGAAGGTTTAGACACTGATCTTAGAACACAGAAGAAGGGGGTAGCATAGGGTAAAGTGGAGAGACTGCATTAGCGAAGTAATGAGTATGAATCTGCAATCAGTTAAAGAAGCAGTTGTTGACAGACAGGCTTTGTTTGCTGATATTCTTGAAGTCATGAAGAGTCAGCTTAAATAAACGAGTAATTAATAACAGTACTACAAGCAGCTTGTTACGCCTTAAACATGAAGCTAAAGGAATAGCAGCATGATTCAATGAAATGCAACATGATTGATATTTCAGCTTAATTTGTGCTTTAAAATATAGAATTTGTACAGTGGAATATAGGCTGTCCAATGTCTTCTTAGTAACTAGCTGGTATGACTAAAAGGTGGAATTTATGTGCTTTTTTCTTTTGCCAATTCACCAAGTTTCATGCAGAGAAAGCAAAAAGTAGTACATGGAATTCATAATGACTTTTTGTCAAACTAATGATGATAAAACAGTGATAATATGTAAAACAGAACAATACTTAATATGTTATTAAATAGTTATTAGTTAGCAATGATGCTGACATACCTATTATTTAATGTTTATGCTTCTTGGGTCATTGATGTGTGGACTTCACTTAAAGTTAATGTTCTTTGGGGCTGCGATGTATGAGATTAATATATATATATAAATATATATATATATATATATATATATATATATATATATATATATATATATATATGATTCTATTTGCATAGGATTCAGGCATCAGTTCATATCATACAGCTCAATTTTACCACATCACTTAGATTTTTGCAGTACAGCAAAAAAATATTTCCAGTGCTTCATGGTTATAATGTCAGCTTTGACACTGACTCTCCCTCGAATAAGCTATGTGATCATAAATAGCTGTAGCAGAACCACTAATGGTTTGGCAATCTAGATATGAGTAAGTTGTCATTTTCACAAGTGGCTGCATGGAAAGCTTGAGAAAACGGATGTCTATTGAATCTTTTCAGCTTTACAAATGTCTTTGACTCTGAGCATGCAACTATGGTAATAAATGAGTGTACTGTATGTATAACAGACTTCATTTTGTAATAGCTTTAGTGTCTAGGCTCATTGTTTTGTTATACCATTTTTCATCATCTCTCACAAGATCTTAATAATCAGAGTGACTACATTAGAGAAATAACCTTTATCCTTTGTTAAGTTAGATAGATAGATAGATAGATAGATAGATAGATAGATAGATAGATAGATAGATAGATAGACAGACATAGATAGATAGATAGATAGATAGATAGATAGATAGATAGATAGATAGATAGATAGAGATATTCTTCACATTGATAAAAAGACACTTGATGAAAGCCAATCCTCATGAGTTCTGCATGTCTTATTTGATGCATATGCATTGTGTTTTGTGATAAAAATTCTTACGAGTTTTAACTGCTGCAAAGTTACAAAAATAAATGCTGATAATGTGTGCTGCTGCAATGTTTGTCGCATGAATTTCATGCCCAGATAATTATGATTCATTTGCCCAGACAGTTACTCACCATCTCTCTCACTGTTACTACTGCAATGTTTTCATTCATATGCCATACCAGTTAGTATACTAACAGCTTTATGTCACAGCTTGATTAAGCTAATGCTACATGAAGGCATTATCTTTTGAAGGGCATAAGAGCAATGCAGGGATATTTTTGTAGATTTTCATACAACTGTGCTACAATCACATTATGGATGAGTTCTGACAGTGAGGAAAAATGTCATTAGGATGTTTAAAATCATGTCTGTGATTTCTGATAATCTGTGTGTATAGGCATTCATGTTCAGAGTTTGTGAAGTAATAAACAAGTTCACCTATATATATCCTTTCATAGTGTGACTGCATTGTCTTTGTAACACAATGACATAAAGATGCTACAAACAATGGACACTACACTTTGTTAGGTTTTGGAACATCAGCATGTCTTTGTTTTTATACACCCATGTATCTATCTATATGTTTGTCTATTTATCTATCTGTCCATTAGACCAGTACGCTCTGTACTACTATTGTCATATGACTCAATTCCCTTTTTCAATGTCTACTATACTGCTGGAAGAATAAGTCATTTATCATGTGATCTCACAAAGTAAACTCAGAGCTAGCTGTCTGCATGAGTGTTAGGAATGCCGCTTATACTGTAGATTAAGCCTAACATATGCAAGCAAAATAGAAAGCCTGATTTCAAAGTGACAGAGGTTGGAGTCAGACCTAAAATATGTGGTGCTTTTACATTTGAACAGTCATTCCTCTCTCTTATCCAGTTTCCCCTCTCCATGCCCCACCGTCTTCCACCTTGGTAGGCATTACTGTAATGGGTACTTACGTATTATCGCAACCAGATTTTAACGGTTGTGGAAACTGCATACCTGCAGCCAGACGAGTCCCAGAAACACTTCAGACTACTGATCATAGTCCTTACTACCGGCCAAAAGTTTACATTACTTGCAGGAACAGGACCAATTTCAGAAATCCTCCTCCTGTTTTGCATGAATTACCGATGCACGCTTGACTTATTGCTGCTGTCATGCTGTCTGTTGTAATATTTGCACAGAGTACTTTGATTCTTTCACAGAAGAAAAACAACCAGGTTTCTGAAGTCACATACTTCATTCTGTTTCTTAAAAGATAGGTTTGTTAAGCTAGTATGTAGTAGTAGTGTGCCACAGTGGGTATGAGGCAGCAGGTGGAAGAATAACGGTGAAAAACTCTGATAGTGGACTTGCTTGCTGTCACTTGCCATACATCCTACTCGCCTGCTCTCACTCAATAGTGTAGGCCTCCACAACTATACGCTAGTAAAGTGCATCATTAAGAAAGCCGTAGCTGTAATCCCTAAAGTCCCCATCTGGTTCTTAAACCAAACATTCACTCCTTAACCGTAAAACTCCCCTAAATTCTCCTCACATTTCAAACTCCTTTCAAACAATAAAGCGAAGTCCTGCCTGCATCGACAAAAGACAATCTTTTTACACTTTGCTCGGATGTCAGTCATGCCGGGTTATTTCTTTTGAGTACAGTATGCGCTTGAACTTCTCTTACTTTCTTACCTTTTATTTTCTTTTTGAACAGTTGATATTTCAGGGGAAAAAGGAAAGTGTGGTAGTTTGAGATGACATCGCAACTTACAGGTGCTCGGAAATCTGGTTGCGATAATACCTAAGCACCCTGTAATGTTATTTTATTTTAATATGCCAAATAACAATATGATGGGACATACAGAATGATCGTCTAACATGACACAGTGTTAGTCCTGTTTTCCCTGCACAAAAGTTATATTAGGCCATTGTTCTCTTAGTTTAATCCCTTGAAATATAGGCCTTTGCCTTGTAGACTGGCAGAATGCTGCAGTTATCACATAATTAACATGCATCTAAAGGCAAGTTATTTAATTGGTTCCCTGGAGTCTCTTAGTTTAGAAATTCTTTCTTTGCAACTGAATGTAACTATTGATCCATTGCGGCATGAAGACAAGATAAGAAGTTATTGTAATACTAATTTTTATAAAAGGACTAAGCACAATGGTCCGATCACACCTCAGTGGTTATATCTGGGTAGGAGGTTTTCTGTTAACCTGAGATGCTTGCACCTATAGTTTGCGGCATTTGACAAACATCTTTAAGAAGGGGAAGGGTAGAATGTAATATGTTGAGCAATGGAAATGCTTTTGAATGTGTGTTTAAGATTAATGACATGTTCCTGTTTGGTAATGAGTTGTTAAAGTGGTATTAGTTCACAAAATCTGATTAAGAAAATCAGAAACTAAGCAATGTGCTCTGTAATATCAACAATGCAGTTCATTAAAAAGTATTTATATAAGGAAGAAAAAATAAACAAAAACAAACTGATAAAGAAGGACTAGCTCTTTTTTAGTCCTTTTGTCAAATGAGAAGACACTCAACTGTAAATGGACTGCTTGGTTTAGTTATGGTTCTAACTTTTATTTCTATTTTTTTATGTCAGATACAATATGGTACTAGTCATACAGAATTTGGTCTGGATATAAAATGTAATGTTGCAATTCAAGTAGGGGTAATTTACTGTACGTACTATAAAGGTCACTGGATTTACATTCTTAAAGTTATACACAGCATTGTACATAGCAAAAATTAATAAAATAAAATTACGTATTAAAAATAATAGACAATCAGGACCTGAGAACTTCTTCTTTGTCACAGTCTAGAGTTTTGAGTCTAGACATGTCAAAAGATAAAGATATATTGTTATCAATGTTTTATTACATCATGGCTGCTTAGGCAGTGCATTTACCGCATTCTAGACTTGAAGGTGAAGGTGTGTTTCCCTTTGTTTCTATTTTTTCTTGCCCACTGCAAAAAATATACATACGCACATATATATAATATATATATATAAGTTTATATGACGATGTTACTGTTCTGAGCCTGTGGCCTCCCAAGCCTTTAGACCCTTAGTTTAACTAATCTTATATTATATTATATAATATTATATTATATTATATTATATTATATTATATTATATTATATTATAGCATGCTGACTAATAAATACATTTTACTTGTGAAGTTACCAGTGACAGAATCAGATAAGACATTTAAAGCTAAATTGAGGGGCTCATCAAAATCCTAAGACAGCTATGTAGACTCTGACATACTCAATAAGTGCACGTAGCAAACAAGCCAAATAAACTTTTTTCCCAGAAATACATGCAAAACTGAATGTACCAGAGGAAGCATGATATGACAGAACCAGTGACGTGACCAAGAAGCGAACCACACAATGAAAATGAAAAAGCATGACCTCCGGTACTGTCATAATTTAAATAAATACACAACAACACAAAGAAAAAGTTGCAAAGTAAAAAAATAGCTTTATCTAAAGAAATGGAAAGCAAAATGAAATTCACAGTGATGCACACTATGGTAGTGATACTTATTACAATTTTCTTGGATGTTTTCCTTCTCTTGTTGCTAAGATTCCTTCTTTTTTTCTGGATCTGCAGTATTTATTTAAAATGATCATCGGAAAAAGTTCTTTTCTACATAGTAAATATATATGTTTCATTTTTAACTTGTAGACTTGTTTAGTTATTTTCAAATTGTTTTAATTGTAGCTATGAAATTTTCTTGATGCTGGACATTTGTTTCCACTATATATTTGTTTCTGTGTGTTCAGAAATGATTTATTTATATTTTTGATATGTACTGGACATTTACTCTCAGGACTTCAGTGATAACAGTTAACAAAACAGATAAATAAATTGCCAACATGTTAAATAGCTATTACTTATTTACTTATTTTACATTTATTTACCAGGAAAGTCCAACTGGGCAGTATTCATTTTCAGTGGAGGCCTGGATTAAAAGACCCACAAAGTAAAAAAAAATATATGCAATAAAAAGTTTGTTGACAAGGTAATAAGATTATATAATGATACATGAAATAGCATACATATCACATCAAATAAAGCTTCATATAGTAAGAAAAAATACATGCATTAAAACATTTGTTGACAAGGTAATAACGAATTATATGATGATACAAGACATGAGGATGTAATACACTGACAGGCAGTAAGGTCTAAGTGACTGAAGTTTATCTATGCATATAATGATAGATGTGTAATAGTAATTGGTATTAATATCTTTATTACTGTCGATAACTGAGTAAATTATTTAGACCAAAGGAAAATGTATCGTTATCCCACATGAAGCAACACTAAATTCCCATAAAATATGCTACATAAAATTTATCATTTCAGAATTAAAAATGAGCAACATAGATGAAACCAAGAAACCCATTGGGTCCAAATCTAAAATAATTACCCTAAGTGGAAGTGACCACTTACACTGAGAGCAGGCTGAGAGTAGGTGTTTCGGAATCTGGCCTCCAGTAGCAAGCCTGTTTATATTTAGGCCTTACACCAAAGTAAGTCACTTACATTGAGAGCAAGCCTTTCGGAATGAGGGCAGACATACACTTGAAAGACACTCTTTTGGAATCTGGCCCAAAATATATACGTAATAAAAATGAACAAAGCACTTACAGAACACAGCAATTTTCATGAGTTTGGGTTATGTCACTAGATAAATAATCAACTCTTGTATCAGGTGTACTCTCCAGTCCAGCTGGTGAATCTGGGTATCCTGAGGCAATGTTACAACTGCTTCATGTACACAGGCAACCCTCTCCTCCTACCATAAAACACTAACATATGCGAGAGATGCAATTATACAGCCAAACTGGAGGCTAAGCTGTCTCCACCCAAGACTGGAACAGACAGTCAAGAGGAGAAGGTAACACTTGCACCACACCTCCAGCCACACATAGACCTACTAAACCAGCACTGGCAAAAAATACACATAAATACACAAAATCATACTCGGAGGCTCTAAATAAAAACCTGCAAAAGCATCAGAGACCTTCAAAGCAGACAACCAAACAACCTGCACCTCCCGTCACAAACCAGACAACACATAAAATACAAAATCAGTGTGCCGCACAATCACAGCCCTTAAGGCGAAATAGCATACCTAACGCACTAGTAATAGGTGACTCTATAGTCAGGCACACTGATGACCCACTCACTAGGCTGGACAAGCAGAAGGTTACTGTATATATATGTATATATATATATATATATATATATATATATATATATATATATATATATATATATATAAATGTATAAATATATGTATATATATATATAGAGAGAGAGAGAGGAACTGATTCTGTGGGTCTATTGTATTCTGAAGAAATCTTACTGACAAAAAGCCAATTTGTATTCACTTAAAGCTTAAATAAATATTTTGTCCTTGGTTTGTGGCTCCTGAGCAGTCTGTTTCATCTGAGAATGGAGAATATGCACCAAAACAGAGAAACTTAGAAAATTCTTGAAGGCTATGGCTATGGGAATATGGTAGTAAGCATATTTTATGTGTAGAGTTACCAAGTAACTAATTTGAGGAATGAGAGGTAACAGGCTTTGTGTGGTCAACATTTTGAACTTTGGAATTTTCACTTAAAGGTTTAGAAATGAAAGATCTAGCACTGGTCTCCAAAATGCCCTTTTCTTTGCTGGCATAAACATTCTGGGGTAGACATCTATGCCTTTTGAACATAAAACCACTGGTTCTATGACTTTCTGGGTGTGTAAAGCTGAAGAACCTGAGGAATAAATTATGTTTGGTTTGGAGGGTGGTAAGGTAATCCAGCGAAAAGAGGTTTTTGTATCAGTGCCTTCTGTAGCTCTCCTACACCATGTTTAACACCCAAGAGTTTGTTTGTGTCTTTCGGCTTTTCCCAGTTAGGTGTCGCCACAGCGGAACTCCAGTCCGCTAATGATTGGCAGTAGATTTTTACGTGCTGGCTTGCCAGGCCTAATGCACAACCTTCAATGAAGGAATGCCCATTCACGCATGCTGCCACATAGAAGACACTCTAACTGAGAATCGAACGGGCAACGTCTATCTGTGAGGCGACAATGCTACTGCAGCACCACCACCGCAGTACAGTCTGAAACAATTTTTTGTTAAAGGGTAATGTTGAAGGCAAGTCTTTGGGATCAATCTGAAGAGATACTGGCCAGGGGAGAGGAAAGAGGGCAAGGAATGCTTGCATAGTCATTCTGTGCTGTTAGTTTGTCTCTTTTTCTGAAAAGATTCTTGCTTTTTATATTTGCTATTTTCTGGCCATCTCTTCTTTGCTTTTTGTTTGCTTTAAGAGGACTGGTTTTGTTTATTGACTTTTTTCTTTAAGAGATTTGTATCAAGGTTTATGAAATAATTAGATACTTCCTGAATTAATTTTCCACTTTCATCACAATGTTTGAGAACCTTGGTAGGAGAAGAGCCGAACAATATGTCCTTATCAAAAGTTGAATCCATATCCACAAACATTTGGTTACATACCGAAGGAGACCTTCTCAAAAGTGTAGCAGTAACAATGACTCTAGACACAGTATCTGCACAACCATACACACTCTTCAAAGCATGCTCAGATACCTAAGAAATGATAGAAGCAATCTGGTCCAGGAAAAAGCTTTTTCCTGCTGAAAGAATGGAAGCTAATTTCCTCAGACTGTCCATTTATCATAACCGATTTCCATATGTATACCTGGTAATTCAGAATTCAGAAGGCTAAAGTGGAATAAGAAAACATTTTCTTGCCTATACATGCTAATATTTTATTATCTTATTACCAGGAGAATGACTGGTATTGAGCAATAGCTTGTTGCCAGCATGCGAGACAGTGGAAGTGGCAGTAAGGTCTGACCTAAGATAAGAGAAAATAAATGTGCCTGTTACCTGGTGCCTTATACATCTCAAATCCATTTTCCAGAAATGGAGACAGTGTTCAGGATGGGTATAAGCAGTATTCAAAGCAATATAGAAGGGATGGGAGTGGAATGATGTATATCCATTTGAACCATATCATAATGCTTCCTCAGTTCAGGATGTATTCTGTTTGTTCCATTACAAGTGCCCGATTAAACCCCATCGAAGGATAAGAATTAAAGTGTTCCTCACAATCAGACATTTTAGCTTGGGAATCTGTAAGAGAAGAAGCCCTATCTCAGTTAAAATAAGAATCATCAGATACTTCCCCGGATTCAGCAAACCTCTGTGCAGGTCTAGCATAGTCCTGCATGGAGGCGACATTGTAGGAGAAGGACGGCAGCGTGCCATGCATAGTAATGAAGGCATGCTGCCTGAGCTCCTAATCCTACATCAAGTGTGTACGAGTGCAGGGGGCGTGTCTGAGAAGACAGCTCTCAGAATATACATGCCCTTGCAATGAAGGACTGCAGAAAGGTAGTAAACAATGAAAAAATAAAAAAAGATATTTATTGTTAATGAAAAATATATTTATTGTTAATGAAACGGATGAAGTTTAACTGTAGGTACATGGGTTTACCCATCACTTAGCTATGGTTAATGTAGCTTAAATAGCAAAAAGAGGCTAGAAAGCAAGATATATGCAAATAAAGTAGTGCAGCAATACTGTAGTGGGCAGAGTGTTCGCCTCACAAACAGTCATTCCCGGTTTGTGTCCCACTGCAGTACATTCCATTTCAGATTACTGTTATGATCAATATATTTATAGGTTCATAGGTTGGTACTAGGCTATCAGCCCTAGGGCCTATACAAGCCTAGCCATAACAATTCCCTGGCTATTTCTTCCCACATTATTTACTTTCCTGGACCCCTGTCTAGCAGGGCGACTGACGTGATCCCTGGGGTGAATTTCCTTTCTCCCATCCAATCATCAAGGTTCCTCTTGAAGAGGTCCAAAGAGGCACTCTGCTTGACATGTATGGGCAATCTATTCCAGAGTCTGGGGAGTCTCTGGGTCAGGAACCTATCCCTCCAGCATGTTTTGTTTATTGTGATGACAAGGTTTAGATCCCTGGAGCATGTAGCTCTGAGGGATTGAGATTTCTTTAAGTGTAGCATGTCCAACAGCTCTGGGTTTGACATGGCCTTGTATGTTAAGCAGAGATGGCCTCTGAGTAGACGATATGCGACAGAGTATAGCTGGAGTTTTTTAAGGCGGTCAGCATAGGGCATCTGCCCTATATATTTAGTTATATAACCTGATAAATAACATATAATTGTGAGTTGGGGTAGTAAGCTGTGTAATGAATGATAACCCTATACATTTGCCAAATTCTCCACCTCCCCAAGAACCATTAGACTATTACTGACTACAATATAGCAGTGGTAAGGATAAATAAGCTCTAGTAAGCAGGTATAAGTCTGTCTGCATGACAGTAAGCAGTGCTTACACAGAATAAGCAATATTGAGGCTAACCATGTATAAGTGGATGTCACCAGAAGTTAGCAGTGCTTACCATCACGCAAACCTGCTGACAACTGCTTAAAAGTGCTTCAATCACTCCGTATCCAATGGGCCTTGTTCTGCCCAGCAACAAAATAAACAGTCTCTGCAAGGCTCCAGCCTAGGAGCCTGCATACCATAGCCAATGTGATTTACCACTAAGCCATCACAGATATACATAGCCCTGATGTTTCCACAAACATAGCATCCAGCAATACCATTCAACATTACAGGAAATGTATCTATACATGTAGATGTATGTGTGTGTGTGTGTGTGTGTGTGTGTGTGTGTGTGTGTGTGTGTGTGTGTGTGTGTGTGTGTATATATATATATATATATATATATATATATATATATATATATATATACATATATATATATAAATCTATAACTGAATAGATATATACCTCTCCCTCTCTGTATTACATATGTATGTATATATATATATATATATATATATATATATATATATATATATATATATATATATATATATATATACATATATATATATATATATATATATATATATATATATATATACACATATGTATATAAATATCCACATACAGATATATACATATGCATACATCCATACATCTATATGTAGTTATATATATATATATATATATATATATATGTGTGTGTGTGTGTGTGTGTGTGTGTGTGTGTGTGTGTGTGTGTGTGTGTGTGTGTACACAGATATGTATCTATAGATATGATACAGCACATAAGAATTACATATATGACCACAGGCACCACCAATGGGGGTGAGAGGGCTCAATCAACATATGTGTTACATGTACCAATATCCCCCCCCCCACAGCCAAACAGGTGAAACATACAAACAAACAAACAAAAAAAGTAAACAGACCACTGCTTCCCAAACTACAGGCAGGATAGTACCAGTGGGAAAAACAGTGTCGACTGCTAAGGCTAATCTAGAAACAAAGACAGGAATGTCCCTTGCAGGACAACCCAAAAATTGATGGATGTTTGGGTTCCTTTCTATTACCACAGATATACATGGCAGGGCACATATGTTCTCGGACTACAAGGTTAGGAATGCCTGATGATCCTTGGTTTGAGACAACATACGTGATGGGTCCCGAGAAGTGGAGAGTGGGCAGTGTGTAGTGGTGTGGTTAGACTCAACTTGCACCCAGAAAAAAGATGATTGCTGTGGAGAAGGAGCGGGGTGGAGATGGAACGATGGGATTGAAATTATGGGTTGAGGCGTGCTGGTGTTAAATGGAGAGGTTCTAATCAGACTGCCTTGTGGATGTAACCAATACTGTAGTGGGCAGCGCATTTGCCTAATGAGCAGGCATTCCCGGTTCATGTCCCACTGCAGCACAGTCTATTTTACATGGCAAAGTACGTTATAACCAATAGTTTTGTTGCAAAACCCACTAAATAACCCATATGTATGAACTAGAGTACTGCAGGTAATGCACATGTGAAGCAGCAGTGTCATAATGAATGAGGCACTAGTAACCAGGTGTAAGCACAACTAAGCAGTAGTAAGCATATGTAAGCATTAGTATGCATGTTTATGTGCGTTTGCATGAGGGTAAGCACTGCCAACCCAAATTAAGCAATGTGGAAGCTAACTGAGCATAAGAAACTGTAACCGGAAGTTACCATGCCTTAGCTCCGTGCAAACCCCTGTACAGCTGCTTTAATGTGCCTTAATCAGTTTGTATCCAACAAAATAAACATGGTGTTCTGCCCAGAAACAAAATAAACAGCCTCTGGAAGGCTCCAACCCAGGACCATGCACATGATACAGAAAGTGATTTACCACTAAGCCATGCCAGATGTACATGAGTTTGATGTTTTCAGAGACATAATATCCAGCCCAGTCATGCAACAGTACAGAGAATGTTTACCAACATCTAGATGTATGTGTGTGTGTAATTATATTAATAAGTAAACAGATGCAACATATCTATATATGTCGTTTTATATATATATATATATATATATATATATATATATATATATATATATATGTAAATATTGAGAAATATATATATATATATATATATATATATATATATATATATATATACATACATGCAAATACCGACATCTACACATATATATGTCAGCACCTATATGTCCATGTATGCACAGCAAGTTACATATATGTACAAAGATATATAACTCAGTAGGTATATACAGATATAATTAGAAATATGTAAGCAAATATATAAACCTATATAGGTATATATGTGCATACATCCGTAGATAGCAATGGTAGATTAACAGAAACACATATGTCCACATGCACCGTTAATGGGGTTGAGAGGCCCCAAACAATATACGTCTTGTACGAATAGCCAAACCCACCCCCAGCCAAACACGGCCACCCTGCAATACACTACCAAGAGTTGCAGATCCTATAACCAGGACCTGACATGACATGGGCACAAGGTATTAACAGTACTACGTCCCACCTGTATTATATCAGGCTGCTATTGGTAACATAACATGCAGTACAGTCTGGCTCCCATGGGAAATGTAAAATGTGGAAGCTGTCAACATCCCCAGGATACATGTACACAGACACATATTTGCAGATAGAGATATACACACACACACATATATATATATATATATATATATATATATATATATATATATATATATATATGGGTTCACTTCAATTCACTGAACTTTCAATTCACTGACTTTCATTTCACTGACACCATTTCACTGAACTTCATTTCACTGAAAGTTAATTTCACTGAAAGATAATTTCACTGACAAGTATTATTACAAAGTAAATGGAATATGCCCCCTTCCCCACTGTAGTGCGACCCTGGAGTTAGAATATATAGTTAGGGGGGTGTGGGGGGCAGAGCCCCCCACATCGGGGGGTGTGGGGGGCGCAGCCCCCACTTACTTTTCTTTTACTAAGCAATATTATATCAAAATGTAAGAATATCATATGAAATGAAGTTCTGTGCCCCCACACCCCCCTAACTATATATTCTAACTCCAGGGTCGCACTACAGTGGGGAAGGGGGAATATTCCATTTTATTGCTAATAATAGTTGTCAGTGAAATGAACTTTCAGTGAAATGAAGTTTCATTGAAATTAATTTCAGTGAAATGGTGTCAGTGAAATGAAAGTCAGTGAATTGAAAGTTCAGTGAACTGAAGTGAACCCATATATATATATATATATATATATATATATATATATATATATACATGTGACTACACATTCACATGCAGATATATGTACAGTAAGATACATATGTAGGAGGTGCACACATTATGGAACAGTCACTATGCCTACAGTTCACACCTGAACAACTGGACACTGTATGGGCCACCCATACAAATGACAAATCATTGACTGCAACATATACCCACAGAGAGGTCACAGGAAATAACACCACACACAGGTTTGCAGCAATGGAAAACCTTTATTTGTGTACTATTACAGCTCTACATACCATTGCTACTGTAATTGGGATTGTCTTCACAGACATGGTGTGTGTGGGGGGTCACATCTGCCTTCCACATGTGTGGCATTGGCTACAGACAGACATACTAAGGACATCATAGTTAAGTACCGCTGCTTGCACATACAGCTCCTGTTGACTGCAGCAGAGATATTGGCCACTATGTGTGGACATTCTAACACATTCTGTACAGTCCAGAGGTACAAACAGAACCCATAGTGCAAAACATGTGTACCATGCCTGACAACATGGATGTTAACAGCCATGTAGATGGGTATAACACATAACAACTGGTATACATATACCACCATAGGTTATGCATTCACACACACCTCTCTGGCCTGACACGTAATACCCACTGGTACAGGGGTGCCATGGCCACATACTACCCACTAGATATTGACATACATCTGTACAGCATCCCACTGCTCTGTCTGACATACATGACTGTTAAGGGAGTCCCGGCAGCAGTACATCTGTCAAGTATCTGCACATGACATCTCACTGGGTAACTACACTAAACTTCTAGGCATGTAAAAATGCACTGTGCAGGCTACAGGCAGACTGGCTCAACACTGGCCTACATTTCCTATGGGGGAATGCACATCTACCTGCATATATAGCAGACTGTACAGGCATGTCACAGCACAGGGTAAGATACACCTGTGTGAAAATGCATAACCACAACCAATGAGGACAGAGCCATGGACACATATGGCAAGCTAGCATACTATTACGGTATATGGGCTATCTGTTCAACACATTCCTCATATGTGCCACTCACACACTATCCCTACATATACTGGGCCACTACACAGTTTGGTCTGATGTCAGACTGTGGTATGGGACATAAGCCAATACAGTAACATACAGTGGAGCAGCATGTAACATCATGTAGGACGGGACCTAGGATGATGACAACTACCTCACTCTGTACACAGGCCAAGCTACATATTAACAATACATACACTGTCAACATTCACCATAAGTACACAGACCTCAGTACTGTACAAACAACCACAGTATGTCCAGGTTATTTCATCAACTATACCCCCCACTGTACATAACATATATAGCAGTCTGATATCTCACTGGCTTGTTATCAGATATGATGACACTAATTATGGTATACAGCACATATGCACCTCTGCATGCACGACATATGTGTAAAGGTTGACAGAGTTGGGGCTGGAAGCACATACACACGGCCAATATTGACATCTTGCTGTGATAACCCCATACATTTACTGTCGACGGTAAACAGGGTTTGTTGCAACATATGTCCTATGAGGGATATGAAGTCAGTAAGTGTCGCAGCTTTCACCATCTACAGACTGCAATCCTCACACTACTTTCTGCAGTCCACAGATACATGCTCCATGGGTAACATGACACCAAAGGCACAACACACCGACCAGTCTGCAGATGCCCCTGCAGATGGGGATTCCTCATAAACATAGAACTGACACAGGTTCATAGGTTCATAGGTTGGTACTAGGCTATCGGCCCTAGGGCCTATACAAGCCATAACAATTCCCTGGATATTTCTTCCCACAATATTTACTTCCCTGGAACACTGTCTAGCAGGGTGACTGACATGATCCCCAGGGTGAATTTCCTATCTGCCATCCAATTGTCAAGGTTCCTTTTGAAGAGGGCCAAGGAGGCTGTCTGCTTGACATGTATAGGCAGACCATTCCAGAGTATGGGGAGTCTCTGGATCTGGAACCTATCCTTCCAGCATGTTTTGTTCATTGTGATGACAAGGTTTAGATCCCTGAAGCATGTGGCTCTGAGGGATTGGGATTTCTTTAAGTGGAGCATGTCCAACAGCTCAGGGATTGACATGGCCTTGTATGTTAAGCAGAGAGCGACTCTGAGTACATGACATGCCACAGAGTATAGCTGGAGTTTTTTTAGATGGTCAGCATAGGGCATCTGCTTTAGGCCTGTGATTCTTTTACTGAGGTATTTATGCGGCCTTTCCAGCTGTTGCAGATGTCTTGTGAGGTACATACCAAATGGGACGTTATACTCTATAATGGGTCTAATGAGGGATGAGTACAGTGGGACAATGACCTCCTTTTTTCTGGTTGAAAAGCCCTTAGTGATGAGGTGTGCCACATAGAAGGAATTCCTGACTGTTGTGGGGATGTGGTTATCGAAGGTGAGACCACTGTCCACCTGTGTCCCTAAGTCTCTCATCACACTTTCGGTGTTTAGTGCACTGCCACCTATGTGGTAATTCATGGGTATATGTTTTTTCCCAGAGGGGATAACTATACATTTCTTGGCATTAAGCTTGAGCCCATGGCTCTGGCACCAAGCATCTGTTTCTGTAAGGCCCTTTTGTAGAATATCCACATAATTTGTGGATTCAGTAATAGCTCCCAGTTTGCAGTCATCTGCGAACTTTGTTAGCTAGAGTCCCTTAGTGCTGGCCTGTACTTCAGAGAAGTAGAAGCCAAACAAGAGCGGTCCCAGGACTGTACCCTGAGGTACTCCGCTTGTCACTTGTCTGGAGCTGGATTTGGAGTCGGCTACTTTTACAGTCTGAGTTCTGTCAGTAAGGCAGTTGGCAACCCATCGAGTGACTTAAGGATTTATGTCCAGCTTAGTACGTTTATCTATGATTCCAGAGTGGGGGATGGTGTCAAAGGCCTTGGCGAGGTTCAGATAGGCTGTGTGGACCGGCTTTCCCTCGTCCACAGCTCTGGAGACTGATTTAAAGAAGTCAATCAGGTTCAGGAGACAAGATTGGCCCTTCACAAACCTAAACTGGGTGGGGTTCAGTGTTTGAAGGTTGCAAATTTCTTTTGTTTATAAGTTGCATGATAATGCGTTCCATGCCCTTGCAGATCAGGCTCGTCAGACTGATGGGATGGTAGTTCTCAGGATCCAAGATGGATCCCCGCTTGTGGAGTGGGATAACTGTAGCTGTGTGCCACTCAGTGGGCACAAAGCCTGAGGTGAGGCTATGATTAAACATGACACTTAGGAGAGGTGCCAGTTCTTTTTGTAGTTCATGTAGTACACAGCCCAGGATGTCATCTGGTCCCATGGATACTGTATTCTTAGCTTTGGAGAGTGCGGTTTCTATCTGTGTTGCCATGATTACTGGAATTTGGCAATCTTTTTGTATTGAGATTTGCCCTTTAGGAGGTGAGAGGGGGGTGAAGTTGGTACTAAATTGATCTGCCAAAATATTGACAATATCCTTGGGATCAGTATATTTAATGCCATTCTATTGTAGCTCAGAGCATATCTGAGCTTTGCCATTTTGGTTCTTGACATAACTATAGAATGCCTTGTGGTTGTCTTTGGAATCTTTGGCAATTTTATTTTTGTAACTAGCTTTGGAGGATTTTATGAGGGCTCTCACTTATGAGGGATCTCACTGTTCACTAACACAGTGGGAAAAGCCTAGAACCAGCTTCCAAATGAACTCTCCACTCTTTCTTCCACACTGCTTTTCAAAAAATATCTTAAAGAATATCTTAAAACCCACTGGCTATCCCCTGCTCTAACCCTGACTAAGATCTCATTCCCCATCTTGCTCACCCTATACTTCTCTGCTCTGTTGTTCTGACACCTCCCTGTGTTAACTAGTATGCTAACCTCTAACTAATAGTTAATCAAGTTTTTTTCCCTTGTTTGTATTCAGTATGAGTCTACGTTCTCTAAAAGTGCTACCACTCCACTGTATTAGATATCATCATAAGTCTGTATATTTATAAAACATGTAAAAAAAAAAATATTTTTGTTTTATTCTCTGTATTTGATCTTAGCCTAGCCTTAACTAAATGACTCTGTACAAGTTTACTTATGTAGAATCTAAATAATGTACTGTATCTCATGTTACTCATTCATACAATGTATGTCATGTCACTGTCTATACTTGGAACATTTCTCCCCAGGCCTCTACTGAAAAAAGACATATATCCAGTTAGACTAGCCTGGTCAACAAATGTAAAATAAAATAAAATAAAATAAATCTCAGCTTCTTACTGAGCCTGGTAAGGGAGTTTTTTTGCATCCTGGGATTTTCCTCTTTTCTGCAACAGTTTCTTTCTTCTGTTGTATAGTTTGTTCATGGCAGGGGGCCACTAGATTGGCTTCTTTTTTTTTTGGAGGAGATCGTCTTGGTTCTATTTGGGGATGGCATGATTCATGCACGAGTGGATGTGCTCGTACAGTGCCTTAGTGTAGGATTCAGCAGTTGAACTTTCAGCTCAGGTCTGCATGGTTGTCATGAAGTTTGTCACTTCAGACTTGAGTGGCATGAAGTTGGCTTTGGAGAAGTTTTTTACAGAGGTTTCCTTACTAGGGGGTAGGGGTGGGATGTGGATGTCAAGGGTGATTTGCTTATGGTCAGACCTGAACAATGAGAGGGTGACCACTGGTGTGGAGCATTGATTTCCCATGTTGGTAATGACCAGGTCTAGGATATTGGAGCCCCTCATTGGACAATGGATTAGTTGATCCAGGGCATTGGAATTTATGAATTACAAGAACCGTTGGGAAAATGTGTTGGTACCTGAGTAGTTTTCCCAGTTAATGGCAGGGTAGTTGAAATCACCCAGTATTAGGGTGTTTGGTTGTGTCATAATATTTTCCAGTATGTTTAAAAAGGTGTAGTGAAAATCTTGGGGCATGGTGGAGGATCTGTCGCAAGCTACAATTTGCATTGCAGTCCTGGAGAATTTCAGATGCATTGTGCTGGGCAACTTGCCTGGATGTGTGAATATCCTTGGTGAATATGGACACTCCTCCATCTTTAGTGTTTTGTTCTTAGTTTGGTGGCCAAAAAGTGAGGTAAGAGTTGTAGCCTGTTATTGCAGGGGTGTTCTCTGGGGCTTTGAACCAGGTCTCAGTTACTGCACAGATATTGATGTTCTCCATTTTTAGAAGAGTGTATTTTGAGGTTTAGATGTTTAGCATTGAGGAGCATTAGCTTCAGATTTTACATGCTTGTATCTGTTACGGTGGTGGTTTTGTCCTTTGAACCATGCCTAAAAATGGCTCTATAGGCGTGGCAAGAGCTTTAGCCGGTAACCTGAATCCCAGGAGTGACAAGTGTAGATCATCTCTGGCAAAGCATCGTGGCAGGTATTGAGACATGTAGGACAGCCATATCCACACACACACTTTTAAACCAACATTACTCCAAATGCAGTATAGCAGCACTTACAGTCTGTAGTCAGGTCAGGCACATCCCCCTCCTGTGTGTTGGCATGTTTCCACAGTGTATGTTGTTAGAGGTAAATCCCCAATCTATCTGAGATGCTGCTTGCCAAACAACAGATCTAGTTCCTGCTCACGGTGAATGAAAAGGGCCAACAGCAACATGATGTTCCTAGATATTGGAGTGTGTTTCCATACAATAAGCTATGTGAATGTTACCACAGGTGTTCCACATGCAATCGGCTAGGGGAGGGCTGCAATTCATGCAGAGGCCATCAACTGATCATGAGCATCACTTAAAATACACATGCTGCTGCGTAAGCAAAGCAGGTGTAGGTCTCCACATCCACCAGAGAGGGAGTGGGTGAGGCAGACAGAGGCTAAGACAAGTCAGGGTGGGATGGGAGAGTAAAAAATAAGCATGTTTCTGTCACACACCTACCAGCACAGGGTATCAAACCTCTGATAACTATGTAGTACTATCACAGTTCTGTGCAGTTATTGGATGTGCCACATGGCTTACTTGTTGTGGAGCCCTCAGAGCAGATATGTGATGGTGAGTGATATCTGCAACAGGGATATGGTAGCTATACGGTAGGTGACGCACACGTGCCTGTCCGTATGAACTGGTGCCACCGTCAACACAGCCACACTCTCACAGGGACACGCACACATTGACGCAATTGGCAGGGCCAGGATTACAACCCATCAGTAGTGGGATTGTCACAACACATCACTATGCAGGTATCACATACACCCGGGCCATATGGAGGTTATATAGGCAAAGGGTATGTGGAAGTGTCTGACATCAGACAGCATGCTTCAGTATGCCACTGGGGGTTCTAGTGAGTGTGGATGTGATCATAGACATCATACAACACACACTCAAACACACAGGGTGCCAGTACTGACATGCATGGGTGTATTTCTGCATGGGTATATAGTGGTTGACTGTGCCAGATGGCTATAAAAGGCTAGGTGATGGGTATACCTTGGAATAAGACCACATGACAATGGTCTGCATTGTGGCTCAGGCCTGTGGTTTCTGCATTTGCCCACACAGGTGGGTATTGTATCCACCATCCAGTCACCTGGGTGGCTATTGTGTGTGGCAAATGCTGTGCATCACCAGACATGTATGTGTTTCCTAGTCCATGACATGGACGGTGCCTGGGATGAGTACACCTCTCACATGCATGTACAGTGACATGTGGAATTGTACCTGGGGTGTCTGGCCCATTTTGTGTACACAGACTATTATCAGATGTGCCACTAGTGGCCACCTGTGGCAGGGACTGGTAATGGACGCAGGTTAACCCTGCACCTACATTGATAGCATTCTACTGGCATTCCCTGGTGTCACTGGCATCTGTCCATACAGGGCATGTTTTCAGGCATGGTATGTCCTTTGCGAGTCACATGTGATGGCACCGCAGGTGTTGCAGGTGTCCAGTGGGGAACAAGAGGAAGGTGCACTGTCTGCATGTATGTGCCTATTGGACAGATGGAAAGGGTGCCATGTCCTCTGTAGGCCACTGCAATCACTCCATAGGTACTATCAGTCACCAATATGCATTGTACTACACACATATTGGCTGTTGCCTCGGGGTGTGCGTGTGTGTGTGTGTGTGTGTGTGTGTGTGTGTGTGTGTGTGTGTGTATGTGACATGGGGTGAGAATGTGCTCTGGGTAATACTGGGGTTGCTGGCTGTGATTGCCTGGCCGTGATGTCATGTGTATGGGTATGGAATTGCACCCCAGCCTCTTGGCTATTTCACATCTGGTATCCCTGTACAGTGAGCATTGTGATATAGGGCCACCATAAAAGAAATTTTCAAAACCCACCCCACATTGGGCCCAGGTGTCACAAACACACACACACACACACACACACACACACACACACACACACACACACACACAAAACACACACTGGAGTACTCCTTCCCCAAAGGTGTATTCCACATTGGATATGTACTGAATGTGGCTAGCCTAAAATCATTGCTCCCTACATAGACAGTAGAACACACACAACTGACACATGTGAGTATAGATCCCCTAACAGGGATCTATATCACACTACAGCAGTATGTAGTTACAGGACACACTCCAGAGATTGCTGGTCTTCAGCTTCCTAGAGGTGTATTTTTAAGTGGATGTCATCAGCAACCTTGCCAAAGATGAGCATTTGAACTGTAGGGAGCAGCCTTGCCAAAGATGAGCATTTGAATTGTAGGAAGTGTGACTACTAAAAACGATTGCTGTCAACACAGACTCACACACACAAACCCACACCTGGGAAATGAACTCTTACCTAATTATTTTAGTCACATTACGGCAGTATGTAGTTATGGTACATGCCACGCAGATTACTAGGATCCATTTTTTCTAGGGATGTATTTCTAGGTGGATGACATCAGCAGCCTTACCAAAGTCGAGCATTTTAATTGTAGTGAGTGTGACCACTCTAAAAATCATTGCACTCTACACAGACAGGCGTGCACACACTTGCCATGTCTAGGAGTAGAACAGCTATCTACCTAATTTATCACACTACAGCAGTATGCAGTTACAGACATTCTACAGAGATTACTGGGCTACATCTTTCCCAGAAGTGTATTTCTAGGTGGAAGACATCAGAAGCTTTGCCAAAGTAGCGCATACACATTGTATGGAGTGTGACTACCCTAAAAGTATTGCTTTCTACACAGACAGGCACACACACAAACACTTGCCTTGTCTGAGAGGAGCATAGCTATCTACCTAATTTACACACTACAGCAGTATGCAGTTACAGGACACACTACAGAGATTATGAGGTTCCCTGTTTCCCAGAGGTGTATTTCTTGGTGGATGACATCAGCAGATTTGCCAAAGTAGTGCATTTAAATTGGTGTGACTACCCTAAAAAGCATTGCTCTGTACACAGACAGACAGACACAAACACTTACCATGTCTGTGACTTGAACTCCTATCTCACTACAGCAGTGCGCAGCTATGGGACACACCATGGGGATTACTGGAATACATCCTTCCCAGAGGTGTATTTCTTGGTGGATGACATCAGCGGCTTTGCCAAAGTAGTGCATTTAAATTGTAGGGGGTGTGATGAGCCTAAAAAACATTGCTCTCTACACAGCCAAACACACACACACTTTTGCCATGTCTGGGAATTGAACTCTTACCTAGCTATTTTATCACACTACAGCAGTATGCAGTTATGGGATGGACCACAGAGATTACTGGAATACAGCTTTTCCAGGGATGTGTTTCTTGTGGATGACATCAGCAGCCTTACCAAAGTAGAACATTGCAATTGTAGGGAGTGTGACCACCCTAAAAAGCATTGCTCTCTACTCAGACAGACACGCATGCATACACATGGTTGCCAAGGGTGGACTTAAAACTCCTACTTAACTAGTTTATTAAACTACAGTAGTGCACAGTTATGGGACGCGCCACAGAGATTGCTTGGATTTAATTCACCTAAGGTCCATTTCACAGTAGATGACCTCAGCAGGCTTGTCATAATGGGGCTATGGGGAGGGCAGTGTGTGTGCATGGACCAAAACTCATTCATCTTGGAGCTGACACGTCACATGCAGGCACAACCTGGGTCATATTCCACAGGTCCATGTATACAGCTGCTAGATGACTATTCCTTGAACAGTCATGTTGCACAGCTGGTACGTGTACCACATAGTCTGTAATGCTGACAGATACCGGTGGCTACTATTTGCAGTGTGTGACATCACACCCTCATGTGGTTGTGGGTCTTTGGCTGTGTGCTGGGTGGGAGAGCCCTGGTTGGCTCCTTATCATAGTCACCCTCTTCCACACATCTATGTATGTCTACCTTTGGCTTATTATAGTGTGTTGTCCTTACACATATGCCTGTAATCCTATCCACTGTGTGTGCATACTGAGGAGTGTCTGCCTAACATCTGCGGCTGCCAGATATGTCTGGTCCACTGGTGTTTGCAGACATGGCCTTCATGTGTTTAAGTGTGTGGGCATGCCCAGTATAGCCGTCTGTATTGCATGTGTGGGTCGGGTCTAGGTAGTTTGTACTGCATTGCTGAACTTTGTGTTGTACACCTACAGGTAGCATGCTGTCTCTGCAGGGTCTCTGTCAATCATTTGACATGGACTGTTACTACATTTCTGCATAGAATGGGGGGGGGGCACACCTGACTATTTCTACATTTCTACACAGGATTGGGGGGGTGCACCTGACTGTTACTATATTTCTACATAGGATGGGGAGGCACACCTGACTATTTCTATGTATCTACACAGGAATGGGGGGGCACACCTGACTTTTACTATATTTCTATGTAGCATGGGGGGGCACACCTGACTATTTCTACGTTTCTACACAGGATTGGGGGGCACACCTAACTGTTACTATATTTCTACATAGGATGGGGGGAGCACACCTGACAATTGTACACAATTGCTAGGACTGTACTGGTATGTTGGGTACTCCATTTCAGTCTGTAGTCTTGATTATCATGCTGGCTAGAGGCATACCAGTGTACTACAGATCTTAGCTTTTACTTACCTACATATTAGTTACTGATTTCCTAGTCTTCAGAACTGACATCCCACTGCCTGATCTGCTGTATTCTGTCTGTGTAGTCCTGTGGGTTGGGGTTACCCATAGGCCTCATTTAGAGACCATAGAACAGCCTTTGTTTGTGTTTGTCGACACCTGTCCTGCTGGCTGTGACTGGAGTTGGGTATGTGACCCCCCCCCCGACTGGCATGTGTGAGTCACTTACCTTGTGGGTGTCCCAGTATTGAGGGTGGTGCTGCAGGGCTGCCTATGTCAGATGCACATAGTACATTCCTTACACATGGTTAGGCACAGGTAGTGTAATGTTTGGCATCCCTTTTACTGTATGTGAGAGTCGGCGAGAGGTGTTATTCTCTGGGTCCCTCCCGTGTCAGTGTATGTGCTATGCATTGCCTCTTTGCCAAGTCCAAGGCATACTGGGCATGCCTCCTTCTCCCTACTGGGGCAGGCTCAGGTTGTTCCTCCTCCAAGGCACTCTGTGCCTGTGTAGGCCTTGGCATTGGTGTGGTGCTGTGTGGCCCTGCCCCGTACTGTTCCTGCTGCAGCTGTTTCCGTAGGATCATATTGTGTAGCATGGCACATACAAGGATAATTTAGGTACATGTAGCTGGTGAGTACTGCAAGGCTCCACCAGAGGTGTCCAGGCACTGGAACCGTGACTTGAGCATCCCAAACATGCGCTCTATTATGATTCTTGTTTGTGCATGTGCCTCATTATGGCGTTCTTGTTTTGGTGTGTGTGTATTTCTTATGGGTGTCATCAACCACTGCTCCAGTGCATATCCATCATCCCCCACTAGGTGACCATGTGGGATGTCCCCATTGGCAAATCTCTGGTACAGCTGCGTCAGATGCCAGATGTGGGAATCGTGATAGCTTTCAGGGCAGCCAGCACACACATTCATTATTATGCCCTGGTGGTTGATGGAGGGGAGGCCTTGCAGTTGATGTAGACCTTACCCCACTCACCAGGTGGTACTTTGATGCATATGTGCGTGCAGTCTATTGCACCTACTACCTCAGGGTAGTCTGATATTTGGTAGAAGAGATGCATATTATGGTCAACACCTCATGGGGGTTGGGGTAATATACGTGCTCACCAACATGTGCTGACATGGCATCCAGGAACTGGTGGAGTACCCTGGATGCTGATGCCTGTGAAATCCCCATCATATCCCCAGTTGGCCTTTGGAAGGTACCTGTAGCTAGTATTCTTAGGCCTACACAGACCTTGGTATCCACTGGGATGGGTTCCCCTCTGTTAGTTCTGTGTGCCAGGCATGGCCGGCACAGCTCAACAATTTGCTCTAGGAGGTCCATGTCCACCCTATAGCACTACACTATCTCCAGCTCATGTAGCCCCTGGTAGGTTACCCTGGATCTGTACACTCTTCTCCATCTCCTCATTGTGGGTTGGTCAGCAGCATTCACATCCTCACCACTCTAAGCCTCTTCCACAAGTTGTATGATAGCTGTTGCAGCCCCTATCATTTTACTGTTGTGAGTGTTAAAAGTTCCCGCTTGTTTACACTGGTGGTGTAGAGTCTAGGAAAAACCAGAGGGGAAGGTGTTTGCTTAATTTATAGTAGTATTCTGGGCTTGGTTGATCTGCTGCCGGTGTAATTGGCTGATTCTGAGACATTTCACCTGTCAGCTAAGCTAGTTCTCCTTGATTACCTTCCTACTGCTGTTTTCCCTTCCCATTGCCTTCCTGTTTAAGCCCGTGTGTGTGCCGTGCAAACAGAGTGCTCAAATGTGCACACTGCTGCTATTTCCAGGTTTCACCTCTTTTTTCTTCTTGTAAATCCCAGTGCGTGGCATGCACACCCACTTAGGCTTTGTAAAGAGTGCTATGCAGGTTTAGGCACACCCCATAGCTAAGTTCTGCTAAGCTAGGAGCAGAACCGAGCCACAGGGCTCCAATCCGTTTACAGTATGCCTGACACACACCCCCATGATGTCACCTAACTCCTAGGCTTGCACCAGGCTATTCCTACTCTTACACTGTTGGTGTTGGGACCTGACTCACATGCTGGGGAAAACTGTGATTCACTATCCTTCCCCTCATTTGCATAAGATTGCCTGCTAATGCGTAGCTACATGTCTCACACCGAACCTCACCCCTTAGCAACAACTACTCACTGGCCGGATTGTCTTCTGTCTGCCACTGACTTGCATGGCAGAATACTGATTATAGTTAGAATGCTTATTTTAGGTTTATTTTATTATTTTCCCCCGATCCCGTTTGCGTGCTGTTGCCCTATGCGTAAATAGCCAAGATTGGCGATGAAAAAAAAAAAGGTTGATTTGTTTATTTTTTGATTTGTTTGCAATGCCAATGGCCTTATACTTGGCCATTGTCATGCTTCTTCAATGATATGCAGCCTTATTTGGAGCTGTCACAGCTCCATTTTGGATTTTGCAGACATGTACTCGGTTACTAACCGAGTACATTTCTGCTGATTGCACTTGTCCTGCACGTAGGGTCACAAGCTTCCTGGATTACAAAATCAACTCATTTGCATGTATTTCTCCTGCAAATGGGGTGATTTGCATACAAAGGCTTCGTGCATGCAGGATTAGTGCAGGACCTCTCGTGCACGCCCCTGCAGGCTGTACCTGGATCGCACAGCAGACATATTGCCTGCTAGAGTTCCTACACTGATCCTGCACACCATGCAGGGCATAGTGAATTTGGGGGACTGTTTCTTTAAGAATAATTTGACAGGAAATACCCATCTGTAAAGGCTTCTGCTTGCTTGTCATGCCTGTCTAGCCAGGGTAAGGAACTCATTTTTTTTAATAGTAATAACTTCATCCAAAGAACAATGTGTATCTTTTTGATTTTTTATAATAGGAGTTCCAGCAGAAGACAGATGGCCTGAGGGAGGGAGGGATGTCTGACCAGTCTAATGGTCTCTTGACTCAGTTAGACTGGGAAGAATCTCCCAGAGTCTCTCCCTGACCTAGAGAAAATAGTTCCCCCAAACCCATAATGGACACTGGAATAGCCAAAGAAGACATAGCTGATCCCCATTTCATGCTGACCAAAAGGGCTACAGCAGAGGAAGCCAGAGAGGAAAGTGTGTTGTCTGGAAAACAACCAGTGGACCCTGCAGGTTCACCCACTATCAGCGGAGGTATAGACTGAGTCTGCAGCAACAGCAAGGACTCCTGGTTAAGTGATTTTTTTTTCATTCTAGGGAAGGGGGAGAAGAGAAAGATGGACCTTAGTGAGTATCCATACTGAAAACAGATAAAATGCATCAAAAACATTAAGAGTTGGTGTAAGTCAGTTAAAAGGTAAGTTACCACTGAGTGTTCACAAGCAGTGCATTTATACTCATAGCACTTTGCCACCTCCCTTAGATTATAAAAACTAAAACTAAAATACAATCAAGTGCTTGGACCTGACAGAATAAAAATGGCAGGTAAGTTGCCACTTACCATAAGCATTAAACCATCAGACAATTTCCCATCAATTCCTGTGAACACAGGCAGTACACAATTTTTCATAAAATTAGCCCCAAATACTAACAAGCACTCAAAATGTAATTAGCAATCACTGACAGTAAATGTGATATTGTGAAAACATACCAATTTTCTTAAAGGGAGAATAGTACTTTTAGTAAAAAATCAGACCAATTCCTCATTTTCTTATAAGTGCGATCTTTTCTGAGTGAAGGGGGGGTCCCCAGCAGGGACTTTTCTGCCAGAAAAGAATCTATAGGCTGATTGCTGCTCCTGAGAAATTGGTTTGCCTTCATATCCTCGATCACACATGATCGACCGGCCACTTCCAAATATCAAAATAATGTTGAAGTTGGAACAGAGCTTTTTGAGGCCGACCAGTTGTTGTTTCCATGGTGGAAAACAACCCATAAAATCTAGTATTGTAATATTCTAGAATGTTCTGCTGCCCCAATGAATTCCTGTCCACCACTCCCTGAACACAATGATAAATAGTTGATTTCAAAGCCAGTAGTTTTATTACCAAACTGCTGGGGTTGATTGGATGGATTCATCTGATAAAGAGAGCAGTGAGATTTTCAGCCAAAATGTAACAAAAATGTCATAAGAATGTACATATGGTCGACTCAAGAATATGAGTTGTTGCACGATCATGTTCTGACAATGAGGAATTAAAACTATTTTATTGCATGAGTGTGTGTATATGTGTCTCCTTATCTGAACACACATTGTGTGTGTGTGTGTGTGTGTGTGTGTGTGTGTGTGTGTGTGTGTGTGTGTGTGTGTGTGTGTGTGAGATTGTGTTGTATATGTATGTTGTAAGACATGTTTTGTTTTCGTGACTTAATGCTTGTTCTGGTATTTTCCAGACATAGTATCACTAACCAGTCACAGGTGCTAACCACTGAAATCTCAACTGGGTACAAAGTAGTGAGATAAGGATTTATGTATTCAGCATCTTACACATAAAACTGGAATAAGAGAAAGGAACAGGGGAAAATATTGACATAAACTGGGTATGAAGCACCATGCAGTAGTTGCACAAGTTTTCCTGAGATAAAGGGCCAGACCCCTGCTATCTCATTGAAGTTGCAGAATCCCAATGTTCAGAATTCAGTTATTGCCATGATATATTATTTTATTTTTATTTTACCAGCAAGTGAAGCAGACAACTAGATTCCTTTTCTATCCACTTCATTATTACAATAATACAAATGTAAATAGAACATTTATACATACAAATACAGTATTAAGGAAGCTTGATAAAAGAAAACAAATAGTATAATAGTGTTAAGGACACCAATGAAAGCTCCTAATGAATGTACCTAAATCATCATGTATGGTTTCAAGATCAATCTGTCACATTTCCAGCAAGAAGACAGAGTAAATCAAAAAGCTGCTAATGGAGATAGCTCCTTTGCATAGAGGGATACATTTTGACCACATTGTCGACAACCACAGTTAGTTCGAATAGCAGCTGTTGTGCCTGTAGCATCTGGCAAGAGATGGTAGAAGTGAGAAGCCATTGTTGGTTCATTTATCCTCGGGTGAAGGCAGCTCTAGCTTGCCCTATGAGTGACATTTAGCAGGGTTCGTCCCGTGCAGACCGAGCCTAAAGAGTCTATACTGTCATGCGCAAGTCATACAGCAAGACAAAGGAAATTCAGCACTTAGAGGCCTACTTCACATTGGACTCTTTCACCTAGAAAGCAGCATATAGCAGAGCTCTATAAAGCTGTCATGGGGAGGGTATTCTCCACTGTGGGAAGGGTTCCCTGCAGGAACAGCAAGCTGGCAAGTCCTTACCACATAACTCTTGCTGAACAGCTGATGAGCTGATTGGAGGTTAATGAGCAGGGACATTTGAGCCGTGGGGCTGTTACCTCATTCAGAATTATTAAGCCAAATAAGCGCAGATAGAGGGACAATTGTGCTTGGTCAAACGAGGGAGAGAGAATAGATTAAAATAAAGAAGAAAAGGAGTTGCTAAGGACACTTTAGCAAAATTGGATCCATTATTCAGCAACACAATTTGTGCTCATAAAAGTGTGATGATAAAATAAGAAATATGTGTTTGTTTACATATCTCCTTGTTTGTTTGTTTTACTTTTGTTCATTTACTGGGTTAGGTCACTAGACGTAGGCTAGTTAGTGAGTGAAATAAATATAGTGAAGGTATTGTTTGGAATTAATGTACCAAAAATAAGCAAATACAACTAAACCAAACAAACAACTGACAAAACGAAAAACTGTTTAAATGCGAACTAAAACACAATAAGAGCAGGCTAATAAGAAAACAGGTTTAATATTCAAATACAACTAAACATATAATGAGAGAACACAAGGATTTAGTAGTATATCAGGAACACAGCCTAGCAAATTAGAGCAGCAAATGAAAAATAACTATTAACAACAAGCATGACTGCAGAGAGCTAAATGTCACACTGAGTCTTGAACAGCAGCAAAGTAGCCAATGATTAGACACCAGTACAAATAAATTAAAAAAAAAACAAGTCTATATCTGCATAAGGAACACCAGACAAATGTTATGAATAGCAAAATGCCAATGATGAGTTGTCACCATCTAAATAATGAAACATCCAGTAAATAGGCAATAGTGCCTACTAAAACGGTATTTAGTTTGGAAGGCAACAATCAATAAATAAAAACACACTGAATATAAAGCAGAACGGGTACAGTATGATGCAAAACAGCTAAACAATATGCAATAGCAAGATAATAAAATGAGTTTGGTTAGTAATGCAACTATTAAAGCAAAGAAAAAACCCAATAAACATACATATTTGGCTTGACTACTATGACAATAGTTAAATACTAGTGAATAAGTAACAGTATACTGCAGTCAAGATTGCAATAAAATCAGATACTGCAGTGCAAGCAAACTGTAGCTATCAAGACAGGGAAAACAGTGATGTTAATATAGTCCACAGCAAGGGTATAGAAGTTGCTTACTCATTGTAGAATTGTCTGTTGTGCTGTTTGCTGTATACGATTTACTGCTCAGTGTTGCTGTTGCCAAGCTAAGCAATCCTCTGGATACAGAAGGTCTAAAAAGTTCCTTCTTATCAGAAAGGTAACCAATCAAAATCAAACCCACATTCCCATGGAAGTCAGCCAATCAGAAATGATGGACTCCAAACCTTCAATGGAACCTAAGATCAAGCAGCTGACATATGGAAGTGTCTATTCATACTAGAGGCTGGTGCACTGCAGACGTCATCTATCAAGCTGTTGAAATCATTGGGGTACTTTGAATTAGTTATTACCCTGCAATAAAAGAGCTATATAGTCTTCTTCTCTGTTGTCTCTTGCTTCCTTCTCTAGATTGTGCTGTAGTTTGCTACCAGCACACAGGACTTGAAGAGTGCAAAATGAGCAAACATCATGTTTATAAGGCACCAGGTCTATAGAAGTCAGCTATCCAAAATCAAACCTACCCCCTGCAGAATTTGGACAATGAAAATCAGGCCCTCAGTGAGCCCCCGAGCTCAGGTATCTGGCACCTGATATTCTCTCCAGAGGATGATACACTGCAAATCTGTTCCTTGAAAGCAAATAAATTCTTTGCAGTACTTTGAATCAGTCATAACTCTGACAAAAAACAGTTTTGTGGTATTTTATTCCTTTTCTGTAATCTCCTGGATTGTGTATCAGGCAACTGCTAGGAGATCAGAACTGAAGACACTGTGTAATATAATCATATAGCATTAGTGACATAACATCTTTGTGGTCTATGTATCCTTTTCAATACATATGTAGATAGGGACAGATTGTTCTAGAGGATCCAGCAACAAGTTTAAAAATATCTTCTACTCTCTGATTTCACCAGTTGGGCAAGCCTCTAGCAATCTATTGATGATTAGAATGTCTCTTCTAGATCTGTAATCAATAAAAATAAGTGTATCGTTTAAGATGAAAGAACACATTTTTAGATAGTTGAGGATAGGGAGTATTCTAATTTGGATATATTCTATATTGGAAATCCTATTTTTATTTTCTGAGAATCGTGTTTTAAATTTTGCAATAAGGTTTTAATGTCAAGAATACCATTTGCATATTGCATTGTGAGGTAAAAAAAGAGTTATCTCCTTAGGTTCATAGGTTCATAGGTGGGTACTAGGCTGTGAAAGGAAAACCAACTTCAAAAAGATCAACACACGGCAGGTTCAGGTTAAGGCATTTTAATCTTGCAGCAAGGAGACAAAAACATGCTAATACAGAGTTTGTCTAATTAGAATCAGGAAGTGAAGCCATTCTTATACATTTCTTACAAGACATTGCCTACTAAGCTGACGTAATAAATCAAAAGTTCTTACAATATTATTTCATAGCAGCTGTTTGTCCATGATTTTCTGCTGGCATATCAAGTTTATAAAAAACATCCTAAGAAAAACAACGTGGTCTTGGAGACTACCGGATAGATACAACTTCTCACTATGCAATGTTACCATTCAAGGTACTATGGCTAATTCGAGCACAAAGCAAGCACAGATTATAGCAAGATTAAAGTTCATTTCTTCAAGCAGTCTTTGTTCAACTGTATCTATCTTTTCTGCAGCTGTGCATGTTCTCATAACACGAACAGAGCTGATTGTTCAAGTTCAATAACATTATAGAAAACAGTATTGTTCTATTCATTATTTTCCTGACCTAGCAGATAATCACCTGCTTCTCAGTAAATTTCCAAAAGGCATAAACATGAATTTTGCTGTGCTAGCAAATACTAGGTCAGAGAGCATCTTGCAGTTTCAAAAAGCATATTGCAGTTTGAAAAGCATCTTGTAGTTTCCTACAAAACTAAGCTGTACATAAAATAGAATGAAATATGTTAACCCTTTTAGCTTCTCATAAGCACTAAACATATACATTAATACATATTTTTCTAACATTTCCCCCGTTAATACTTTTTATTCTATTTTCAAAAGCATAAACAGTTTGCTTCTTCTCCTAACCTCTTCCATTCAGAATTTGCAGTTAAGAGAGTCATTCAGTTTAAACTTATGAAAGTGTTTCATTTTTCAACAGTTCTTCAATTTCAGTACTTTGATACAAAGTCTCAGAAACTGACATGTCTATAACATCTTTAATTAATCTTTTCATGCAGAACAAACACACACTCCTAATAGGAGTAATCCCACACAAATGGCAATCAGGATGTTCATTAGGATGCTACCCCACCCCCCCAAACAAATTCTGGAAAAAATCCATCAGTGCTTGGGCCTGGTTTGGTCATGGCCGACACTTGCTGAATCACCTCAAGATGGTCATTTATCTCATGCTGGTTGTCAGGAATATATGAACAGCACTCCTCTTTTATTAAAGCTCACGTATCACCTTTTGCCGCTAGGGTGAAGTCAAGAGCCATGCGGTTTTGAAGCGCCACAGTTCTCATAGCGTTCAGTTCATCAGTTACTAATTCGAGAGCAGAAAAAGTTGCATTACTCATTACTTTGAGAAGCTTGGACAGATTTCTCAGCTCCCAAATCAATTTTACTGTGCCATATACAGGGGCTATACCTGCCCATGATATAATAGTGCCACTCCAGTCCATGTGTGTCAGTTTATCTTTGTTTTTCATGGAGTTATGGTTTCCCCAGCTTGCTTCAATTTGTCCCACTGGATTCTCATGTCTCTTGATTGGATTTCCAGGTTTCTTGGTGACTTCTCTGACATTTTTAATTCTTTCCTGAGGAAAAACTGCAGTGTGTCATATGGCCGGAACCAGGTAACCCAAAATACAACTGCTGGACCAATTCTCAGGTAACCATTTGTATGCTTTTTTCCCACACACAAAATAACAGTTCTCTACTTTAGTATTAATATATACTTGCCCTGCATGAAACATTTTCTTATCAATGATAGATAGTTGTTTAAAAAGAACAGGATTATGTTGTACTTCATCAACCGTTTTGTGCATTGATTCAAAATATGAGTCATAGTTTGTATCACAAATATAACCTGCATTATTAGCTTTGGTATAACACTTGTAAGGAACAGTCACATTACAATTGCTCCAACCCACCTAAACAGTATAATTTTTGTAAAAACATACAATTCCCTTTTGTGTAACAGGCAGGTACAATGCTATTTTGTCTTGTGATTTCACAGTCGTAGTATCAAAAATCAAATTTTCCCAGGTCTCATTGACCCCTAGGGGGACAGCAGTCATTAACAATCCCCTGTATGCTGTTGGTATAGCTGTGCAAATCCAGCAATTCGAAACATTAAAAGTCTCAGCATACACATATTTAATTGCTTGGTAAGTGTTAAAGTTCGGATGCCAGTCTATGAGTAATGCATCACGTTTATTCAATTCAGCTCATGTGGCTGGAAAAAGGAAAGGCCACAACAAAAAGATTAATGTTATCAGTATAGTTAACAGAATGATCATGCAATACTTCTGAGGTTGCTCTGTATTCCAATTTGCTCCATATCTGGTCATTTTGTTCTTGTGTAACAGTAACAAGTTTTTTGTCCAGTTCAAAATTTTTGACCAGTTGAATCCAGGACACTCACTGTGTGATCTTGACTGCAGTGGGTGTTGACAATAGCACTTGGTATGGCCCTTCCCACTTCAGTGGCATCCAATTCTTTTTTTTGATGACTTTCACCCAGACCCACGTGCCTGGGACTACTGCTGCTTCCGATGGTCTGGTTTGTTCTTTATCTGAAACATAATTTAACTGCAAAAGTTGCTTATTACTTAAAAGTCATCTTATATATTCTGCGAGTGAACTGTCGGCCTCCTGGTTTGCAGGCATGAGAGGTTTCCACTGAGGTATATAGTATGCCCTCCCAAATAATTTTTCAAAAGGAGTTAACCCCTTTGCACTCAGAACAGTTCTCATGCTCAACAGTGCCAGAGGCAGGCAGTACACCCAATTATTTTGTGTCTCACTAATTAACTTCCTAAGTTTACTTTTTACTTTTCAAAACCCCATTATGCCTCTCTACTAGTCCTGCGGATTGTGGATGGTATGCACAATGGTTCTTCAAGGAAATTCCAAAATATCTGCTCAACTGTTGTATAGTTTGATTTACAAAGTGTGTGCCATTGTCACTGTAGATCTTTTCCGGTATGCCAAATCTAGGAATAATTTCTTTAACAAGGACTTTTGCAACAGTAGCTGCATCTGGATTTTTGGTCGGAAAAGCTTCCACCCATTTGGAAAACATATCTATAATGACAAGACAATACTTCTTATTTTTGCATTTGTTCAGTTCTATGAAATCCATACAGATAGTATGGAACGGGTACAGTGGTGCAGGGAAACTCCCTTGCTTAGGCTTCAACGCCCCTTGTGGATGATACTTGTTACAAACATGGCATGCCGCACAAAAATTTTTTGTGTAGTTTGTAAATCCATATGCTGTGAACACTCGATTCACTAACTGTACCATCCCTCCTGTTGAGACATGGCACTGCCCATGGCTCAATAAAGCTGCATATCTAAACAAATTAGACAGCAAAATCGGTTTTCCTTCTTTGGAGATGTACAGCCCTTTCTTAAGAATTGCTCCTCGTTTTATCCATTTCTGTTTTTCTACTTTCATAGTAAGTGTCTGCATTGTTTTCAACATTTCTAAATCTAAAATTTCAGAAGGTTGTAATTCCTTATTCAAAAGAAATATTTCTGAAGCTGAAGCTGCCTGCTTTGCAGCTGTATCAGCTCTCGCATTACCTTTTGAAATCCTATCCTGTTGCTTGATATGAGCTACACATTTACAAATAGCTACTTTCTGAGGTAACTGAATAGATTCTAACAAATCTAAAATAAACTCCGCATGATTAATCGGTTTGCCAGTAGATGTTATCATTCCTCTATTCTTCCACTGTTGTGCAAAAACATGTACAGTAGAAAAAGTGTACTGGCTATCAGTAAAAATGTTTACGCATTTACCCTTTGCCAAGGTACATGCCCTTGTCATACAATCAATTCTGCTGCTTGTGCAGATAAGTTGTGTGGTAAAGACTTTGCTTCTAAAATCTCAGTATCAGAAACTACTGCATACCCCACTAGGTTCTGCCCTGTAGGACCCCTTCTGCATGAGCCATCCACGTAATATGTCACCTCGGCATCATCCAAGGGAACATCCGTTAGATCTTTTCTAGGCAGTGTCTTTTGCTCAATCTCCTACAGGCAGCTGTGTGGTGTGCTGTGCGCAGGGGTTGGGAGCAAGATAGATGGATTCAAAGTTGTACATCGTTCAATTGTCATATGAGGTTGGCTCAACAGTATAGTCATACAAGAAAGATGTCTAGCAGGAGAAAGATATGCTACTTTTTCTTGCAGTAAAATAATCGCAACTGCATGAGGCACTCTCAGTGTGAGAGGGTGGAGCAACACTACTGAGGTCGAAGCCTGAACTGCCATTGCAGCTGCGACTACTGCTTGTACACAGTGGGGCAGGGATCGCACCACTGGGTCCAGCTGTGATGAATAGTAAGCTATGGGGCGTTGCTTGTCCCCATGCTGCTGTGTTAACACTGATGTCATATAACCTTGCTTACAATCTACAGTTTGGAAAAAACGTTTATGATAGTTTGGTAATCCTAAAACTAATGAGGATGCTATCAATTGTTTTAATTTGCAGAAAGATGATTCTGCTTCTGGTGTCCATTGTAATAAATCTTGTGCTGCCATAGGCTTCTTGTATATCAAGTTGGTCAGTGGAGCAGACTCCCAGGCATAGTTTGGAATCCAACTCTGACAGAAATTAGTCGTACACAGGAAGGACATAATTTCCTTCTTGGTAGTCGGTTTGGGTGCTTGTAAAATTGCTATTTTCCTATCTTCATCTAATGTTCTGCCTTCTTTGGATATTACATATCACAGATATTTAACCTGCTTTCCCCAAAGCTGCAACTTGTTTTTGTTTACTTTATGTCCTTGAGTGGCTAAAAAATGTAATAATGCTATGGTATCTTCTCTGCATTCTTGCTGGGTGGGGGCTGCCAGCAGGATGTCGTCTACATAAAGTAAAATCTGACTGCCTCTCGGTGGGCTAAATCCCGCCAAGTTGCTTGCCATCTCTTGTGAGAATATTGTTGGACTTTCACAATATCCCTGTGGTAGTCGCGTGTATGTATACCTTTTCCCCTGAAATGTGAATGCAAACCAATGCTGGCTGTCAGGGTGTATAGGTATTGAAAAGAACGCATTGCTAATATCTACCACAGAAAAATACTTCTGTTGTGGCTTCAAATCATTCAATAGGGTGTGTGGATCTGGCACCGTAGGTGCTCTAGGTATTACTGCATCATTTACAGCTTGTAAATCTTGGACCATACGCCATTCTCCGTTTGCTTTCTTGACAGGAAATAAGGGTGTGTTACATGGTGAATCAGGAGATTCTACCAGTACTCCTTCCTTAAGTAAAGCTGCTATTATAGGTTTGATTCCTACTTCTGCATCTTTCCTTAATGGATACTGTCTCTTTTGTGGTCTAAATGCTGATTTTGGCGTAATAGTAACTGGTCCTGCTGTACGAATTAGTCCTACATCTGATTTTCCTGTTGACCAGAGAGTTTCTGGTATGCTTCGTAAGGCATTCTCTTCCTCTTCTAGTAAGAGTGCTAATCAGCTGTCCTCGCTAGACTGCAAGTGTACAGCTGGGTGTGTCTGTGTTATCCAGTTTAACTTCTGCTTCTGTACTCCCTGTTCTGACAATTCTAACTCCGTCTGTTTTTCCCACTTTGTGACTTTTTATCCTAGGTCTGCCCATTTCACATTCTTAAAAAAATATTCTCCGGCACAATAAAGGGTATCCTTGTAGTGTAGAAACAGGCAGGCAACTCGAAAGCTTCAAAGACTTTATTCCACCAACTCAACACATACGAAAAAAAGGCACGAACCAAAAAACCATACCATAGATAGTTTTTTGGTTCGTGCCTTTTTTCGTATGTGTTGAGTTGGTGGAATAAAGTCTTTGAAGCTTTCGAGTTGCCTGCCTGTTTCTACACTACAAGGATACCCTTTATTGTGCCGGAGAATATTTTTTTATTTTTTGTTGGTGCTTCGTGTTTGGTTACAAGTTGTCATTTCACATTCTTGTCCTTAGTCAAACTAACATGTGGTAATCGATTAGATTTATAGAGTGCAAAGAATTCCTGGGGCAATGAACAGCTAACTACACTGTTCCCTTCTGTGTCCCAGTACAGATTACGTAATACTAATCTGTTTGCATGGTTTCTAAACAGTTCTTGCTCATATTCCTTATCAGGTCCTGGTGTGCTACAATAATACAGAGTACAGTGCAACAAATGCTGTTTATCAGTGTCAAAGGTGGGGGACTTACTGATGGCTATGTTCATCAGCTCTTTGGTTACTGCCCCTGGACCAGTCTTGACCAAGTCCTGGCTGTACCAATAAAATGTTTCGCCCTCCAGTCGCACTACAAAAGTATCCATTTGTCGCTGTGCTTCCATACCCTGCATAGTTGGAACTACTGCTATGCCAAATATCTGCATAAGATCTCTGCCCAAAAGGTTTACTGGGCATTTTGCAGAAACAACAATTTTGCTTTTCTGAGTCATCCCTGAAACAGGGTCAGCTATTGCTATGTTATGGGAGAGTGGCTCCCAATACAGCTGTCCATTAGCTGCTTTCACTAATATGTAATCAAATGATTCTGAATTTTCTGGTAGTTTGGAAGGATGTATCAGGGTCCATGATGCCCCTGAGTCACACAGTAATTTTACTTCCCTCCCCTCTACCAGAAGTGTAACTTCCGGTTTTGTGTCTGCCAAGTAGAGTTCTAGGCTCAATAATGCTGAGTCTAAAATGTCACTTTCTTCACTATCTGTGATTTCTTGCACTTCCTCTATTTATTCTGTCACATTCTCTATTCCTTCTATCACATTTGCATTTGTCTTTTCTGGGTTATTGCCTTCTAGTGATTCTTGACTATCATATAGTCAGTCCTCACCCTCCTTATCCTCCATGGCTACCTTCTTGTTTTGCTTGCAATCCCTTGCTAAATGTCCCTTTTTTCCACACTTAAAACATTCACCCCTTTTCTTTCTCTCTTCAAACTCCTCTGATCGCTTATCAGATTGTTTGTTTCCTTGGGCATTTTTCTTGACCTTTTTCCCGGACTGTACTACATAAACTTCTGCTCCATCTTCTACAGAAAATACTTGGGCTTTCTTTTTCTTTTTACTGTTAAAATGCCTTTCGGCATGTCTAGCATAGTCAAGTAGTGACTGTAATCCACTTGTACGATGGTCTACCATGTGCTTTGTAATAAAGCTGCTTATAGGCAAAATACCGCCTTTTAAAAATGCATTCTTTAGCTGCTGCTCATACGGGGAATCATGTGTTTGGTCTTCAGGTACCTGCATTCCACAATGGTTATTAAAACACTCTAATAATCTAGCATAATATCTGTCAACAGTTTCACCTTCTTGTTGGATGCATTGATTAATGCAAGTCCAGTCTGCTCTAGGCTTCCATTTCTCAGAGATTCGGTCTGTTAGACCTTTCACTCTGTTATCCAGTTCTGCATTGCTATGTGGGAGTGGCTTGTGTTCTGCGTCACGGAGATTCCAGTTGCCACTGATCATGTGCCAATCTGGACCTATGATTTGTCTAACTACTTTTTCTACTTCTTCATTTAAAAGATAACTTAACCTCATGCCCTGTAACTCTTTTAAGAATTTTCTAAAATTAACTTTTGGATGGGGAATTCCCTCTGTGGCTTTCTGGATGTCTTCCGGTGTCCATGGTCTATATACCAGGAGAGTTGGGTCCTGCCCTTCCTGTCCTGCCTGAGGATTTGGTACTTCTATGAGCAGACATATCTCTTCTTCACTCATAGCTCGTGAATTTTTGTTCATTTGATATAACTCAGTATCCCCTCTTAAGTTACGTGTTCGAGACCTAGTCTCGACAGGATCTCTGACAAATGGTCTTGGCTTCGCGGAGACAGCCGGGTATAGCGGAGGTAGGCCAGCTTGTCCACTCTTTTCATATTCTGGTAAGGGAATAGTTTATCTAGAATAACTGCCTTACCTATTATGTTTCCCTGATCTATGACAAGACTGCAATCTTCCTGTCCCTGACTTGTACAAGACAAATCTCCTGACAGATGATACAAATCAAGTCCCTGATCTAAAACAGAAAAAAGGTAAATCTCACCTTACCTGAGCCTCCGTGATTGATCGCCTGGTTCGAGGAAAAACCTTTAACTCATCCTCCAGTCGCAGATCAGAAAAGTGGCTGGCCTCTTTTGAACGACAATTCAGTCAGAGGTCTTTCAGAGCAGAAGAACCAATGTGGTCTCTTCCCCGTACGGTTTCATACCACCTGGCCCATCTGACCTGAGGCAAAGTGGGAGTTTCCGGTCCAAAGGACCAATCTGTCAAAGGAAAAACAACTTCAAAAAGATCAACAAGCAGCAGGTTCAGGTTAAGGCATTTTAATCTTGCAGCAAGGAGACAAAAACGTGCTAATACAGAGTTTGTCTAATTAGAATCAGGAAGTGAAGCCATTCTTATACATTTCTTACAAGACATTGCCTACTAAGCTGACATAATAAATCACAAGTTCTTACAATATTATTTCATAGCAGCTGTTTGTCCATGATTTTCTGCTGGCATATCAAGTTTATAAAAAACTTCCTAAAAAAAACAATGTGGCCTTGGAGACCACCGGTTAGATACAACTTCTCACTATGCAATGTTACCATTCAAGGTACTATGGCTAATTCGAGCACAAAGCAAGCACAGATTGTAGTTCATTTCTTCAAGCAGTCTTTGTTCAACTGTATCTATCTTTTCTGTAGCTGTGCATGTTCTCATAACACGAACAGAGCTGATTGTTCAAGTTCAATAACATTATAGAAAACAGTATTGTTTTATTCATTATTTTCCTGACCTAGCAGATAATCACCTGCTTCTCAGTAAATTTCCAAAAGGCATAAACATGAATTTTGCTGTGCTAGCAAATACTAGGTCAGAGAGCATCTTGCAGTTTCAGAAAGCATATTGCAATTTGAAAAGCATCTTGTAGTTTCATACAAAACTAAGCTGTACATAAAATAGAATGAAATGTGTTAACCCTTTTAGCTTCTAATAAGCACTAAACATATACATTAATACATATTTTTATAACATAGGCTATCTGCCCGAAGGCATTTATAAGCCTAGCCAGAATGTGTTGGCTTTCGCCGTCCCCTTTGATTAGTTCCCTGTACCTATGTCCAGCAGAGCCACTGAAGTGATCCCCGAGGTAAACTTTCTGTTTCCCATCCACTTGTCAAGGTTTCTTTTGAAGAGTGTTAGTGAGGAGCTCTGCCTAATGTAGATTGGGATCTTGTTCCAAAGCATGGGAAGTCTTTGGGACAGGAATCTATCCCTCCAGCATGTCCTATTTATTGTTGTGGTAAGGGTTAGATCCCTAGAGCGTGTGGCTCGAGGGGATAAGGTTTTCTTTAGGTGGAGCATGTCCATCAATTCTGGGTTGGACATGGCCTTGTATGTCAGGCAGAGATCACCTCTGAGTAGGTGGTATGCAACCGAGTGCAACTGGAGTTTCATCAGTCGAGCTGCATAGGGCATCTGTTTGAGGCCATTGATCCTCCTGGTGAGGTACTTCTGTGGTCTTTCCAGCTGTAGCAGGCGTCTTCTAAGGTACATCCCAAATGGGGCATTGTACTCTAAGATGGGTCTGATGAGTGATGAGTAGAGGGGCACAATGACCTCTTTTGATCTGAATGCAAACCCTTTTGTGATTAGGTGGGCCATGTAGAAGGATTTTCTAACCACTTTGGCAATGTGATTATCAAAGGTGAGATTACTATCTACTTGGGTCCCCAGATCCCTTATTATATCTTCCGTATTTAGGGGACTGCCACCTATGTGGTAGTTTATGGGTACTTTGTTTTTTCCAAAGGGGATGACTGTGCACTTTTTGGCATTTAACTTGAGGCCATGATTTTGACACCAGGTATCCATCTCACTGAGACCCTTTTGGAGGACGTCTGTGTCAGCCGGAGAGTCAATTATAGCCCCTAGTTTACAGTCATCTGCGAACTTGGTCAGCCATAGTCCTCCTGTGCTTGCCTGTACCTCTGAGATGTATATGCTGAACAGGAAGGGTCCCAGGACCAAGCCCTGGGGAACACCACTTGTAATCAGTTTAGAGATGGACCTAGTTCCCGCAACGTTCACCATGTGGGTTCTCTCCGTGAGCCAGTTGGCAACCCATCTTGTGATGTAGGGGTTTATGTTCAGGCTGGTGAGCTATTCTATAATACCAGAATGTTGAATGGTGACAAAGGCCTTAGTGAGGTCTAGGTAGGCTGTGTTTACCACCTTTCCTGCGTCTATAGCCTTGGCAACTGTCTCAAAGAAGTCCACCAGGTTTAGGAGGCATGATCTGTCCTTAAAAAAGCCAAACTGGGTAGGGTCCAGTGTTTGGAGGTTCCCAATGTCTCTATTAATGAGTTCCATGATGATGCACTCCATAGCCTTGCAGACCAAGCTAGTCAGGCTTATAGGGAGATAGTTCCCAGGGTATGTTTTGGCTCCACCTTTGTGGAGCGGGATAACTGTTGCTGTGCGCCAGTCTATGGGTATGTAGCCTGTGGAGAGGTTGAGGTTGCACAGTGTGTTTAGGTGAGGGGTTAGTTCATCTTTGAGCTCATGTAGGGTGCAGCCTGGGGCACTGTCTGGTCCCATTGATGCTGTGTTTTTGGCTTTGAAGAGGGCTGTTTTAACCTGAGTGTCTGTGATTTCAGGGACTCCACATTCTTCTGATATGGTTATGGGTCCTTTTGGGGGTGAGATGGGGGTAAAGTTTGCGCTAAACCTGTCTGTCAGGATGTTGGCAATATTGGTAATTTCAGTGTATTTTGTGACATTCTGCACTAACTCCGAGCAGATCTGAGTATTGCCACTTAGATTCTTGACATAGCTAAAGAATGCCTTGTGGTTATCTTTGGAGTCCTTGGCAATTTTTCTTTCAAAGCTCGCCTTGGATGATTTTATGAGGGATCATAGTTTCTTGCTGATACTGATCAGGGATGTCTTCCCTTCTTGGGATTTTACTCTTTTCTGTACTAGTTTCCTCCTTCTATTGTATAGCTTGTTTATGGCAGGAGTCCACCAGACTGGTTTCCTTTTCTTGGAGGAGTGAGTCTTGGTTTTGCTTGGGATGGCATGATCCATGCATTCTTGTAGCTGCCCGTAGAATGCATTAGTAAAGTATTTTGCAGCTTGGACAGTGTTATCCTTCAGCATGGGGGCTTTGAAACTGTCCACCTCAGTCTTAAGTAACATGAAGTTTGATTTTGAAAATTTTTTCATGGTGGCTTTCTTGTCCGAGGGAGGGGACAGAATATGGATATCCAAAGTTATTTGTTTATGGTCAGATCTAACCAGCGAGGGGTTGGCCTCTGGTGTGGAACACCGGTCATCCATGTTGGTGATGACCAGGTCCAATATGTTGTCACCTCTGGTGGGAGTGTTGACCAGTTGAACCAGGGTGTTTGAGTTTATAAATTCTAGGAAAAGCTGGGCAAGGGAGTTAGTACTTGAATAGTTCTCCCAGTCAATGTTTGGGTAATTGAAATCACCCAATATTAGGGTGTTTGGTAGGACCTTTATGTTTCCCCGTGTTTCCAGAAATGCGGAATGGGGGTCATGGTACATGGTGGGTGACCTATAGCAAGCTACAATTTGAATTGCAGTTTTGCCCGTTGTTAGTTGCACGTGGATGATCTCTGACGCATTGTGCTGTGCAACTAACCTGCAGGTGCGGGTATCCTTGATGAATATGGATATACCCCACCTTTTGTATTTCAGTTTGGGTTCTGTGGCCGGAAAATATGGTATGAGATGCAACCTGGTAGTGCTGGTGTGTTCTCTGGAGCCTTAAACCAGGTTTCTGTTACTGCACATATATCGATTTTCTCCATACTGAGGAGTGCCTTGAGTGCGTGCATTTTGAGGTTTAGACTTCTGGCATTGAGTAGCATTACCCTCAGTTTTTTGTTACTTGTGCTATTTACGGCGGTGGGTTTGTCTAACAGCTATTACCAAAATCCCCTTTATTAAGTACATTAGTCAGAGGTGTACCAGATGATAGAAGTTGCAAATATTCTCCTCATTTATAAGTAGATTTCTCTCCCTCCTCCATCTGTATACTTATTTGAAACATCCTGTGCTATGTTAGTGGAAATATTCTTTTGTATAATCCGTTCATCTTTGGAGAAGACAACTTTAGAGAAGTGTAACTGCTTTTTTCTTTTGAATCTCAGTAGTGATAGTCATGCCCTCTTTTTTAACAATTATTAGTGCCCATCATCCAGCTGTCACAAGTATGCACAAGTGTCTTCCCAAATCCTTGCATATTCATATCAAACACTAAACAGTCTCAAACAACTAAAAATATTTATGTCACTTAAACTTAATGTATGACAGTCCCAAGTCTCAGCCTCACAATCACAATGTAGTATATTTTAAAAAGCCCTATTTTTTAAATATGTCGTGTCACCAGCATATGACCTGAATGTGATTAACATTAAAAAAAGTTTAAATACGCTGACTGGAGGGTTTTCAAGTGAGGCAGCAGTCAATATCTTTAAAGTAGAATGGTTGTCCGCTATCATGACTATTCACTCTGACAACACCATGCCAAATACCCTCTTTTCCCTTTTTATGTATAAACATCTATATCTCTATATCTGTATCTGTTTCTGTATCAATTGTTTCTTATCTATTTTTGTTACTATGTTTGTGAATATAGAAAGCAACGTGCAAGGTGGCAGTGACTCAGGGGCATAGGCTGCAGAGGAGTGCGCCAGTTTGCATATCTGGGCATGCAAACGACTTCATAAACAAATTCATAAGAAATAGCATAACCAAATACCAGAATAATGGCATGGAAATCAAGTTAAATAAATAAAAAAGTGCTGCAATTCATAGATGTCACTTCAGCAGCCTGCAAACCTTATTGTGCCAGAAATAACATGTAGGAAATTTCTGTGTTGCATCATAGCCACCGTCAGCAATACCTGGGCTGCATGCCCCATGCAGATTAAAACCACAGAGAAGAAAGATACAGAAGATGGCATACCATAATCTGACTGATGACCAGATAACTAATCATTGCAGAGTCAATCAGGATATACTTTATTAGACATGTCAAGCTATTTTATCCACATGCTGACTCTGGGAATAGAAGGAAATTCCAGTAACCAACTTCAGGACTTCTTGGGATTTTTCAGTCATTTTCTACTTGAATACTCAGTAAACTTCACAAAATCTTGCTGCTGCTTGTGGAAGAGCATAAGTGGCTCATCTAGACTGCAGAGGAGACATTTAGCACTATGCATGTCTTCTGAAACTTTGCATGCATACCTCCCAACTGTCCCAAATTACTTGGTTTTAATTGAGTTTTGGGGTCCAAATAATGGGGTGCCACAATTCCTGAGTGGCACCCCTTCATTTCTGATTTTTTTCTTTATTTTCTAATTATTTTTCCTTTGTTTTTCGAGCTTTAGCTGACATAATCACATGTGCGATTACGTCAGCTCGCCAGGGCTGCCAGCCTTTTGGAATTGAGCTTGCAGCGCACAGCGCACGTATTTCCGGGTGGTTTTCAAATGCTTTTGCGAGTGGGAACGGCAGAGAGAAGGATTTATTAGCTCCTTTTGTGAGTGGTTTATTTAGCTGCCTGGTGCCTGGGTGAAACAGATTTTTTTAGCTACCTGGCCAATATCACGGAATCTGGACTACAGCAAAGAGAAGGATTTATTAGCTGCTTTGCAGGAATTATTTTATTTAGCTGCCTGGCCGATGTCTGGACCGGCGGTTTATTTACTCGGAAGCTGCCTGGGTGAAATGCAGAGAAGGATTTATTTTGTATGAGGCTGAACAGACCTATTGCTGAAAAGTAAGCAAGCTGCTGCATATTATTTTCAGGGATTTATTTTGTGTGAGGCTGAACAGACCTATTGCAGAGAAGTAAGCAAGCTGCTGCATATTATTTTCAGAGATTTATTTTGTGTGAGGCCGAGCAGACCTATTGCAGAGATGTAAGCAAGCTACTGCATATTATTTTCAGAGTAAGTTGTGTTTTTGTGTGAGGCTGAACAGACCTATTGCAGAGAAGTAAGCAAGCTGCTGCATATTATTTTCAGAGATTTATTTTGTGTGAGGTTGAACAGACCTATTGCAGAGAAGTAAGGTGTGTGTGTGTGTGTGTGTGTGTGTGTGTGTGTGTGTGTGTGTGTGTGTAAATGCCCCATATGTAATATACCTGGTGGCTAGAGGTATTTCAGGCTCAAACCCTGTACCTTTAGTACAAGGTAAAAAGAGCCTAAAGTCCCTAGCCACCACCATTTCTGAACTTTGTCCAGATTTGTTGTGCTAAGAGATGAGAAGAGCTATGGTGGGAAGTGAGAACAGAATTTGTATTCCCCCATTATTGGCTTTGTTGTTTATCCAGGTTGTTTGTGCTAAGAGTTGAGAGCTATGGAGGCGGAGGAGGACAAAAGGAGGGGGTGTATCCATATTCATCAAGGATACTCATGCCTCCAGGTTAGTGGCACAGCATGATACCTCTGAGATCATCCATGTGCAACTAACATCGAGCAAATCACCCTCCATGACCCAGGACCACCACTCCTTCTTTCTGGAGACACTGGAAAACATGAAGGTCCAACCGAACACCCTGATATTGGGCGACTTCAATTACCCTTCTATTAACTGGGAAAACTACTTGAGTACAAACTCCCAGGCTCAGCGCTTCCTGGAATTTATCAACTCAAATGCCTGGGATCAGCTAGTAAACTCCCCTACCAGAGGCCACAACATATTGGACCTGGTCATCATCAACATGGGCGACAGGTGTTCTGTACCGGAGGTCAACCCATCACTGGTTAGATCAGACTATAAATTAATCACCCTGGATGTCCAAACCCCACAACAACCCCCAACCAAGGAAACCACAGTGAAAAACTTTTCTAAAGCAAACTTCACCTTGCTTAAGGCAGAGGTGGTAAGTTTCACAACCCACACGCTAAAGGATAACACTGCACAAGATGCAGAATCCTTTACAATTGCACTCTGTGAGCACCTACAAGGATGCATGGATCATGCCATCCCTAGCAAGACCAAGACTCACTGCCCTAAGAGAAGGAAACCAGTCTGGTGGACCCCTGGCATAAACAGGTTATACAACAGAAGGAGGAAACTAGTTCAGAAAAAAAGCAAATCCCAAGAAGAAAAGACATCCCTGATCAGTATCAGTAAGAAACTAAGGTCCCTCATAAAATCATCCAAGGCTAACTTCGAAAGAAAAATAACCAAGGATTCGAAAGATAACCACAAAGCCTTCTTTAGCTATGTCAAGAATCTAAGTGGCAACTTGCAGATATGCTCTGAGCTAATGCAAAATAGCACAAAATATACTGAACCTTCTGATATTGCCAACATCCTGGCAGATAGATTCAGTGCAAACTTCACCTTCTTCTCACCTTCAAAAGGATGCACAACAATACCGGAAAACTGTAGTGTTCCGGAAATCACAGAAGCACAGGTGAAAACAGCCCTTTCAAAAGCCAAAAACACAGCATCAATGGGGCCAAATGGTGTCCCACACTGCGTCTTGCACAAACTACAGAACAAACTAACCCCCCACCTAAACACGCTGTTCAACCTCAGCCTCTTCACAGGCTATGTGCCCATAGAATGGCGCACAGCAATGGTTATTCTGCTCCACAAAGGAGGGGCCACAATTGACCCTGGTAACTATCGCCCCATAAGCCTGACTAGCCTGGTCTGCAAGGCTGTGGAGTGCATCATCATGGAACTCATTAACAAAGACATTGGGAACCTCCAAACACTTGACCCGACCCAGTTCGGCTTTGTTAAGGGCAGATCATGCCTACTAAACCTGGTTAACTTCTTCGAGACAGTCACCAAGGCCATAGATGAGGGAAAGGTTGTTCACACAGCCTACCTTGATCTCGCCAAGGCATTAGACACCATTCTTCACTTGGGTATTATAGAAAAACTCACCAGCCTGAACATAAATCCCTAATTCACAAGATGGGTTGCCAACTAGCTTACAGACAGAACTCACACGGTAAGAATAGCGGGCTCCAGGTCTGACTCTAAACCAGTCACAAGTGGTGTCCCACAAGGCTTAGTTCTGGGACCCCTACTGTTCAGCATATATTTCTCAGAAGTACAGGCAAACACAGGAGGACTATGGCTAACCAAGTTCGCCGATGACTGCAAACTGGGAGCTATAATTGACTCTCTGGCTGACACGGACATCCTTCAAAAAGGCCTTACTGAGACAGACACCTGGTGTCAAAGTCATGGCCTCAAGCTAAATGCCAAAAAATGCATAGTCATCCCATTTGGAAAAACAAAACACCCACAAATTACCACATAGGCGGCAGCCCCCTTAATACAGAAGAGTTAATAAGAGAGCTGGGGAATCAGGTAGATAGTAATCTCTCCTTTGACAATCATATTGCCAAAGTAGTTAGGAAATCCTTCTATGTGGCCCATCTAATTACTAAGGGGTTCGCATCTAGAAATAAAGAGGTTATAGTGCCCCTCTACTCATCACTCATCAGACCCATCATAGAGTACAATCCCCCATTTGGGATGTACCTCACAAGACACTTCCAACAGTTAGAAAGACCGCAAAAGCACCTCATCAAGAGGATTACTGGCCTCAAACATATGTCCTATGCAGCCCGACTGAAAAAACTCCAGCTGTACTCAGTGGCATATCGCTTACTCAGAGGTGATCTCTGCCTGACTTACAAAGCCATGTCCAACTCAGAATTGATGGACATGCTCCACCTAAAGAAATCCAAGTCATCATGAGCCATGCACTCTTGTGAGCGAAACCTCGCCACAACAATAAACAGAACATGCTGGAGGGATAGATTCCTGTCGCAGAGACTCCCCATGCTTTGGAACAAAATTCCTAACTACATTAGGCAGAGCCCCTCACTAACACTCTTCAAGAGAAGCCTTGATGAGTGGATGGGTAACAGAAAATACACCCCTGGGATCACTTCATTGGCTCTGCTTGACAGAGGCTCAGTTAATTAATCAATGGGGCGGCAAAAGCTGACACACTCTGGCTAGGCTTAAAAATGCCCTCTGGCAGATAGCCTAGTACCTACCTATGAACGTATGAACCTATGGTGAGTGAGAAGTGAGAACTGAATTTGTATTCCCCCATATTGGCTTTGTCCAGGTTTTTTGTACTAAGATGTTGAGAACTATGGTGAGAAGTGAGAACTGAATTCACGAAATGATAGCCATTAAGTTTCAGTCTTCCTATTTTTCAGGACATTGCTGATTTGGCATAGTGGTATGTTGCTCTGACTGTAGTGCATAGGGTCCTGGGCTCAAGACTTGCCAATGACATGTATGGTGGTAGCAACATTTTATTCTAGCAACTTTCCAAAATTATACAAGCAATGTTTAAAATGTGTCCCTGGTTTTTGACCTTTTGCCCCCCCCCCAAAAAAAAAAAACTGAACTTAAGTGCAAGAAGCTGTACAAGGTGCCTACAGCTTACACTACTGTCATTCTATTTATAGTGTGGGTGTGGAAGTAGACTTTTATGATGGAAATGTTCTGAATTGGACAGTTTTGTCATTATTGGTTCAT
>NC_056737.1:1269410980-1269448480 GCF_019279795.1 Protopterus annectens
GTAGATTGCTGACAAGGTAGTTGTTTGATAGGGTCAGACTATTAGCTCAGTTGAACATGACCAAAAGATGCTTGTGAAATAAGTCTTTTAATTTAGTACACCAGACTCTTTTGATGGCTGAGGTGACCCAGCAATGCCTGTTCTGGTGTACTATATCCAAAAAGATATATGCACTCAGTTTAGAGTAGAGCACACTAAGAGTTCTGCCTTAACCGAAACTGTCCTGTGTGCGGACAATATAGCTGTGTGACAGGCTACTGAATAACTATCTGCAATCACAGCCTATAGAAACCTGAAATGTTTCATTGTGACTTATTGCTTCAAAGATGGTGGATCAAATAAGACTAAATGGGGTACTACAGGAATAAACAGAGATTAGGTGCCAGTGACAATGCAACAAAGTCTAGAAGATTTAGGATCTTTGTCTGGAAGTGTTTACATCAGTATTTTTATACACCAAACTCCCTGAAATCCCAGACTCCAAGGAATTTTTCCTTAGGTGGATAGCAAATGTTGGAGATGTGATAGGGAAGAAATAGATGTTTGGGAACATGTTTTTTGGTAGTGTAATGAGTTGGCAGACTTTAGAGATTCCTTGCGGACCACTCTGTCGGGGATGCTGGGTGAGCAGATTGAACTGACATGGGAGAGTATTCTTTTTGAGCTATGATACAGAATCAAAATTGCCTAGACATAGTAAAGCCTTGCTGAGTCTAATTATGGCGGCTGCCAAAAAAGCAATTACCTTAAAATGGAAATCAAAGTGTAACCCAACTTTACTAGAGGAAGTGAATATAGTTGTTGTGTCTTTTGGCTTTTCCCGGTTAGGGGTCGCCACAGCGGAACTCCGGTCCGCTAATGATTGGCAGTATATTTTTACGTGCCAAGTTGCCAGCTCTGACGCACAACCTTCAACGAAGGTACACCCATTCACGCATGTCTCCACACATAAGACGCTCTAGCTGAGAATTGAACAGGACAATGTCTTACTGTGAGGTGACAACACTACTGCAGCACCACCACCGCAGTCAGAGGTAGTGATTATAGTAACAGAAATAAAACAACCGGAATTGGGATCTTTAGAAAAGGGAAGGAGCTAACTACATAGGAAAAAAATGGGAATTGCGGGAACAATATATGCAGAAAAGGAGGCAAGATTTGAATGAGCTGTAGAATGCTTAACAGACAATGACTGGTTAGATTATAAGTGATGTATAATATTTGCAACTACAGTTCATTGGTGTCTGTGATGCATAATGTTTGCAACTAAAGAGATGTCAGTGCTTGTTTTTCATTTATATAAATGTAAGATTGCTTATGTCATGTGTGATAATTTAACAAAGATGTTATTGTTAAAAAAAAGAGAGAGGTATAATCTACCTTAACTGAAACTATGGTAATTTAAAGGTGTTTTTTTTATTTTTAATTATCTGTCAAACTATCAGTTTAAGGGGCTGGTGAATTTAAGCTCTTTTAAAAGTTAAAAGTTATTTCTATTAAAATAATGCCATTAAAGCAATGACTTACTATTTAACTATAAATTAATACTCTAGGTGGCCATAAATGGTTTGAAATCAGACATATCTGTCAACTGAGCTAGGAGCAAATTTACTAAAATTTCTCAGAACAGCAGGGTAGAAAATGCAGAAGCTAAACATGAGAAACAGAATGTAAGCATACCTCTCAACTGTACAGATTTTTGAGGAATGTCCAGATTTTTGCCTCATATATTTGGTGTGTTCTTCCTAAACTCTGTACCTTTCTGGCAAATAGCTGAGGATCGAAGTCATTAAATAATGGCAAACATTTGAGTTTAAGACTCCAGATCCTAGATCCTTCAGAAAAATTATGCTAATGCAAAACCTGTTATTCTATCAATTTTCTAAGTTTGTAAGAGCGATATTTAAAATCTGTCCCTATTTGTCCCCCCATCATTTTATGCTTTGTCCACATTTATTTTGCTCCAAGAGGTTGAGAAGTGTGAATGTAAGAAAAATGAGAACAGAATAGCATAACAATGTGCTAGAGTATGATGACATTAAAAGATTGAAAATGAGGCGGAAGAAAGCAGAAGATGTAACATTGCGCAGCTTTTATATGCATTGGATGAAAGTTCAAATCAAACTCTGGGCTTCTTTTAATGACTGACACATAAAAAATGTGTCACTCATCACTGAATAGACTTATGATGAAATATTATGTACAACAATGATTCAAAACTGACTCGTTGCACTCTTTTGTGCTATTCAAGTGTCTTTTTTGTGCCATTCAAGTGTCTTAAGGCCTATTGCATTTGAGGTGAATAGGTGTAGTTTTGATCAAAGTTCATTAAACAGATTGCAGACAGCAAGAAGTAATATTTTCCCTTGGCCAACTCAAAAGATGTAATAGTAGCTCTTGCTCAAAGTGACATTCACCAGATCTTTTACTTAATGCATTTGTGCATAAGTTTTGTCAATAATCAGCCAAAACAGCAAACATTGTTTATAGTGTTATTGTATCTATGTAGGTAAGACATGGAACCAGAATGAAAGCGATAAAGACTGTCTTTGGTCAGAATGTATATTTATAAATCTCTCTCTCTCTCTCTCTATATATATATATATATATATATATATATATATATATGTACATATATATATATATATATATATATATTTTTTTTTTTTAGAAGGAATATATCTCCACATAAATGGATATGGGAACAATGGGATCTCTCTTTGACTTTGGCTCCAGCAGGGAGAATCATAGGTTCATAGGTAGGTACTAGGCTATCTGCCCTAGGGCATTTATAAGCTTAGCCAGAATATGTTGGCTTTCGCCTCCCTTTTAAATTAGTTTCCTGTGCCTCTGTCTAGCAGGGCCATTGAAATGATCCCAGGGGTAAATTTACGATTTCCCATCCACTTGTCAAGATTTCTCTTGAAGAGAGTCAGTGAGGGGCTCTGCCTAACATAAATTGGGATTCTATTCCAGAGCGAGGCAAGTCTCTGGGACAGGAATCTGTCCCTCCAGCATGTCCTGTTTATTGTTGTGCTGAGGTTTAACTCACTGGAGTGTGTGGCTCTAAGAGATTTGATTTTCTTGAGGTGGAGCATGTCCATTAATTCTGGGTTGGACATGGCCTTGTACGTCAGGCAGAGATCACCTCTGAGCAGGCGGTAAGCAACCGAGTAGAGCTGGAGTTTCTTTAGTTGAACTGCATAGGGCATCTGTTTGAGGCCCATGATCCTCTTGGTGAGGTACTTCTGTGGTCTTTCCAGCTGTTGCAGGTGTCGAGTAAGGTACATTCCAAATGGGGCATTGTACTCTATTAAGGGCCTAATGAGTGATGAGTAGAGGGGCACGATGATCTCTCTTGATCTAGATGTGAAACCTTTCGTGATTAGGTGGGCTACATAGAAGGATTTTCTAACCACTTTGGCAATGTGATTATCAAAGGAGAGGTTGCTATCTACCTGGGTCCCCAGATCCCTAATTACATCTTCCATACTTAGTGGATTACCACCTATGTGATAATTCGTGAGCACTTTGTTTTTCCCAAAGGGGATGACTATGAACTTTTTGGCATTTAGCTTGAGGCCATGGTTCTGACACCAGGTATTTGTCTCCGTGAGACCCTTCTGGAGGATATCTGTGTCAGCCAGAGAGTCGATTATGGCCCCCAGTTTGCAGTCATCAGTGAACTTAGTCAGCCATAGTTCTCCCGTGCTTGCCTGTACCTCAGAGAAGTATATACCGAACAGGAGGGGTCCTAGGACTGAGCCCTGTGGGATGCCATTTGCAACTGGTTTAAAGTCAGACACGGCACTTGCAACTCGGACCATGTGAGTTCTATCTGTGAGCCAGTTGACAACCCATCTCGTGACATAGGGGTTAATGTTCAAGCTGGTGAGCTTATCTATAATGCCAGAGTGGGGAATGGTGTCGAAGGCCTTAGCGAGGTCCAGGTAGGCTGTGTGGACTACCTTTCCCTCATCTATGGCCTTGGTAACTGTTTCAAAAAAGTAAACTAGGTTTAGGAGGCAGGATCTGCCTTTAACAAAGCCGAATTGGGTAGATTCCATTGTCTGGAGGTTTCCAATGTCTTTATTTATGAGTTCCATGATGATGCGCTCCATAGCTTTGCAGACCAGGCTAGTCAGGCTTATAGGGCGATAGTTCCCAGGATCTGTTGTGGCACTACCTTTGTGAAGCGGGATAACTGTTGCTGTATGCCATTCCTTGGGTACATAGCCTGTAGTAAGGCTGAGATTGAACAGTGAATTTAGGTGAGGGTTTAGTTCATTTTGGAGCTCATATAAGATGCAGCCTGGGATACCACATTGATGCTGTGTTTTTGGCTTTGGAGAGGGCTATTTTCACCTGCGTGTCTGTGATGTCTGGGACTTTATATTCTTCTGGGATGGACACAGGCCCTTTTGGGGGTGAGGGGGGGAGTAAAGTTTGCACTGAACCTGTCGGCCAGGATGTTGGCAATGTCAGTTGGTTCAGTGTATGTTGTTGCCATTTTGCACTAGCTCAGAGCAGATCTGAGAGTTGCCACCTAGGTTCTTGACATAGCTAAAGAAGGCTTTGTGATTATCTTTAGAGTCTTTGGCAATTTTTATTTTGAAACTGGCCTTGGATGATTTTATGAGGGATCATAGTTTCTTGCAAATACTGATCAGGGATGTCTTTCCTTTTTGGGATTTTGCTTTACCATGTAATAGTTTCATCCTTCTGTTGTATAGCTTATTTATGGCCAAGGACCACCAGACTCGTTTCCTCTTTTTGGAGGAATGAGACTTGGTTTTACTTGGGATGGCTCGATCCATGCATTCCTGTAGGTGCTCATAGAATGCATTTGTAAATGATTCTGTGGTTTGGACAGCATTATCCTTTAGCAAGGGGGGTTTAAAACTTTCCACCTCGGTCTTGAGAAGTGTGAAGTTTGCTCTTGAAAAGTTTTTCACAGTGGTTTCCTTGACTTGGGGTGGAGTCGGGATGTGGATGTCCAGTGTGATTAGTTTATGGTCTGATCTTACCAGTGACGGGTTTACCTCTGGTGTGGAACATTGGTTCCCCCATGTTGGTGATGATCAGGTCCAATATGTTGTCACATCTTGTGGGTGTGGTGACCAGTTGTTCCAGGGCATTTGAGTTTATAATCTCTACGAAGCGTTGTGCAAATTTGTTAGTACTTGAGTAGTTTTCCCAGTCAATGTTTGGGTAGTTGAAATCACCCAGTATCATGGTGTTTGGTAGGATCTTCATATTTTCCATTGTTCTCAGGAATGCTGAGTGGGTCCTGAGACATGGTGGGTGATCTGTAGCAAGCTACGATCTGAAAAGCAGCTTTGCACACTGTTAGTTGCACATGGGTAGTCTCTGAGGCCTTGTGCTGTGCTACTAACCTGGAGGTATGGGTACCCCTTATGAAAATGGATACATCCCCTTCTTTTGTATTTCGGTCCGGGTTCTGAGGCCGAAAGGTATGGTATGAGATGTAGCCTGGTACTGCTGGGGTGCTCTCTGGAGCCTTGAACCAGGTTTCTGTTACTGCACAGATATCGATTTTCTCCATGCTGAGGAGTGCCTTGAGTGCATTTATTTTGAGGTTTAGACTTCTGGCATTGAGTAGCATTACCCTCAGTTTTTGGTTACTTGTGTTGTTTATGAAGGTGGGTTTGTCTCTTGAGCCTTGCCTAAAAAAGGCACTATGGGGGTGGCAAGAGCCTTGGCCAGTATTCGAAAGCCTAAGGGCGACAGGTGCAAGCCATCTCTGGTGAAGCAGTGTGGCTTGTCGAGCATGTCATCCCAGGCAGACAGACACTGGATCCCCTTTGAATGACACCAGTAGCTTAGCCAATTGTTAAAACTGATCATTTTTTCTTTATACTGTGGCATCATTCTTGATGAGGGCAAGATGCTACTCAGGGTCAGGGTCATACTGGCCTGGGCTACATGATCAGAGAGCTCATCTATGTCTCTTTTCATGTAGTCCAGGGAGGTACATCTCAGGTCGTTCACACCAACATGTACAATGAGTCATATTTGTATTTGTTTTTGGAGTGACCTGAGTGCTTGTGTTATGTGGTGGATCCTGGCACCTGACAGGCAGCTTACAGTAACCTTCTCCTTGTTCAGTCTAGTGAGTGAAACGTCAGTGTGCCTGACAATAGAGTCACCTATTACTAGTGTATTGGGTGTGTTATTTAGCCTTAAGGGCTGTGGTTGCGTGGCACACTGACTTTGTGAAGTATGTGATACGTGATTGTTGTTAGAGGGTGGAGGTTGCTTGGATGTCAGCTTTGGAGGTCTCTGCTGCTTAGGCAGATTTTTATTTAGAGCCTCTGAGTATGTTTTTGTGTATTTATGTGTGTTGTTTGCTGGTGCAGATATGACTGGTGTGTGTGAGACTGGCAGTGTGGTGCAAGTGTTTCCCTTCTCCTCCTGACTAACTGTTCCAGCCTTGGGTTGTGAGAGCTTGGCCTCCAGTTTGGCTGCATAGTTGCATCTCTCACATACATGTGTGTTTGTTGGAAGGAGGAGAGGGTTGTCTCTGTACATGAGGCAGTTGTAACATTGCCTCAAGATTCCCAGATTCACCAGCTGGACTGGAGAGTACACCTGAAACTACCCTTTGGACATGCCTGTACAGATAAATGAACTGATTTACTGATTGTCCGGTAGGGACGAATGGGGAGCCTTATACTACTGTATAGTAAAGGGGGGGGGGTGTAGTGTTAGCATTTATTAGTGCTTACTGAGAGCTTAGAGCAAGTGCTGGACTGTAAAGGGAAGGTTAGAGTGCTTTACTTGAGAGTTTGACTAATTCCAAGGGAAAAATTGAAAAGCAGACTTTGTGGAACCTGGAATAGTTTAATCCTAGCTAACCGGTGAAAATGCGGGTTTTAAAGCAGGGAGATGAAAGAGATACAAATTAGCCCAAAACAGCCAATAAACTACTAGTTGCTGGGCTGAGACCACTCCTCCAGGGACAGATAGCCTGCTCAAAGCTCCCCACTCTCACTGGTGAACAGAGAAACTACCTCCTTTCCAAGTAAGGATATGGGCAACACAGGAACTTGTACCACAGCCCTGAATTCAGCAGAACCTGAAAACTGGACTACACTAGCTTAGAAAAGGCAGGAAACAAGAATATATATATATATTTTTTCTTTTTTTGCAGAAAGTACAGTAAACGTACACAAAAAAACACTTTAAATGCTTAAAACAGGCTAGCGCACTTGAGTGTGTAGCCTACAACAGTTAAACAACACAAAAACGACTTAACGACTTTAAAAGTGCAAACAGCAAAAAATAGTGTTTGCAGCAAAAAATAGGTTTTTAGAGCACAGAATGCTAGAAAATTGCTTTTTTTGGCGAAATTAGCAGTCACAGGAAAAATGCAGAGAAAAAAATTGTTGAAAATCTCTTTTTTTGGTTCAAATATTGTGAAATATGTTTACATTTTTGCCATTTTGTTACTGTATTCTGTTGCTTTACAACATTTTGCACTAATTGATTGTATCAGGGGACAGTAACAGTACTAAACCTTACAGAGACTGAAGAATGCGTGATTAGTTTACCATACTAGTTGCTTGCATTTGGGAGTCTCATGTGTCCAAATGACTGCGGTGAAGCTGATGAATAATATTAAAGTTATTTACTTTTACTGTTATCTTGCCAGGATAAATATTCCTTATGAATTTGCTTCACTATATCCAGTCTCCTAATGAAAATGGTAGCAACTTTTCAGGTCTCTGTCTTGTACAGCAGGTAGAATAAGTTCTGATGTTTCCCTTCCATGGGCAACTGCGTCTCTATTTTTTGTGAATGAAGTTGCTGCAATATGTCTGTAACAGTGAGAAGTAGAGATGCTTAACATTGCCTTACTATGTCAAGGGTGTAGCATGTGATTTCAGTTTTATAATTTATTTGAGCTTGATTTTCCAGTACCACCCCTTCCCCCCAGCTGGGATGCCTGCTATATGGAGTTCACTTCACCTAAATATGAGTACAATTTAATCAGTGTCCCTAGTCCCTTGTTTCATCCTAAACCCCCCAAGGAAATATAGGCAGGTGAATTACCAAAAATGAAAATTACCACTTGGGGCATGTGTGTATTTGTGTGTGTGCACGCGTGTGTGTGTGTGTGTGTGTGTGTGTGTGTGTGTGTGTGTGTGTGTGTGTGTGTGTGTGTGTGTGAGTCTGCAAACTTCTTTCAATACACTAATTTCACATCCAGGAGTGTTTCGGTTTTATGCCTACTGCTTGTTGAAATAGGCCAATAGACTCCAGATCCCCATAACACTGAACTGGATGACATGGGTTTTGAAAATGAAGTGAGGGATAGCTCAATGTACATTTGTATGTGTGTACTGGCTTGATGTACATTTGCATACACACAGCATTAATGGGACCAGATGGTGTCCCTGGCTGTGTGCTACACGAACTCAACGAGGAACTAAACCCGCATATAAGGCAGCTGTTTAATCTTAGCCTTGCCACAGGATACGTGCCCAAGGAGTGGCGTATGGCAACTGTGGTCCCACTCCACAAAGGCGGTACCTCTACGGACCCTGGAAATTACCGCCCCATAAGCTTAACAAGCCTGGTCTGCAAAGCTATGGAGAGGATCATAATGGAACTCATAAACAAAGACATAGGGGACTTGCAGACATTGGACCCGACCCAGTTTGGCTTTGTCAAGGGCAGATCATGCCTTTTGAACTTGGTCGACTTCTTCGAAACAGTCACCAAGGCCATTGATGAGGGAAAGGCAGTCCATACAGCCTACCTTGACCTTGCAAAAGCTTTCGACACAATACCCCACTTGGGTATTATAGAGAAACTTACCAGCTTAAATGTAAACCCATATGTCACAAGATGGGTTGCAAACTGGCTAAAGGACAGAACCCACAGGGTTAGAGTTGCTGGCGCCATGTCAGACTCCAAGCCGGTCACAAGTGGGGTCCCACAGGGCTCAGTCCTTGGCCCCTGTTGTTCGGCATCTACTTCTCAGAAGTACAGGCAAACATAGGAGGACTATGGCTGACAAAGTTTGCAGATGACTGCAAACTGGGCGCCATAGTGGAAAGTACATCGGACACAGATATCCTTCAGAGGGGTCTCACGGAAACTGATAACTGGTGCTAGAGCCATGGCCTGAAGTTAAATGCCAAAAAATGTATAGTAATACCCTTCGGGAAAAACAAGGTAACCCCAAGCTACCATATAGGTGGCAATCCATTAAGCACAGAAGAGGTTATCAGGGACCTGGGGACCCAGGTTGACAGTGGCCTTTCTTTTGACACTCACATTGCTAAAGTAGTTAGAAAGACCTTCTACATTGCCCACCTGATCATGAAGGGATTCACATCCAGATCAAGTGAGGTCATTGTTCCCCTGTACTCTTCACTTATCAGACCAATGATCGAGTACAATGCCCCATTCGGGATGTATCTCACCCGACACCTGCAGCAATTGGAGAGACCCCAAAAGTTCCTCACCAAAAGGATAAAGGGACTCCAAAATCTGTCATATGCTGCCAGACTGAAGAAACTCCAGCTCTATTCAGTCGCATACCACCTGCTCAGAGGTGACCTGTGCCTGACATACAAGGCCATGTCCAACCCAGAATTAATGGACATGCTCCACCTCAAAAAATCCAAATCTACCAGATCCACTAGAGCAAGCGACTTAAACCTTAGCACGGATATAAATAGGACATGCTGGAGGGATAGATTTGTCACCCAGAGACTCCCTATGCTGTGGAATAGAATCCCAGTCCATGTGAGGCAGAGCACCTCGCTGGCTCTGTTCAAGAGAAATCTTGACCAGTGGATGGGAGATCGTAGGTTTACCCCAGGAATCATCTCTGTGTCACTGCTGGACAGAGGCACAACAAACTTATTGGCGCAGTATTTTTTAACATAAGGGGTGGCGTAAGCCACAAAACTTTGGGCTAGGCTTATAAATGCCTTAGGGCAGATAGCCTAGTATAAACCTATGAACCTATGAATCTACGTATGCACTAGCTCAATGTACATTTGTATGTGTGCACTGGCTCGATGTACATTTGTATGTGTGCACTTGCTCAATATACATTTGTATGTGTGCACTGGCTTAATGTACATTTTCATGTGTGCACTGGCTCGATGTTCATTTGTTTGTGTGCACTGGCTCAATATACATTTGTATGTGTGCACTGGCTCAATGTACATTTGTATGTGTGCACTGGCTCAATATACATTTGTATGTGTGCACTGGCTCAATGTACATTTGTATGTGTGCACTGGCTCGATGTTCATTTGTATGCGTGCACTGGCTCAATATACATTTGTATGTGTGCACTGGCTCAATGTACATTTGTATGTGTGCACTGGCTCAATATACATTTGTATGTGTGCACTGGCTCAATGTGCAGTTGTATGTGTGCATGAATGGCTGGATGGCTAGAAGGAAAGATGGATAGTTGTAAAAAGGTTGTATTTTTTACACTGAAAAATAAGTAATTACTATTGATGACAGAAGAAACATTCTGAAACAAAAATGTAGGGTAGTATTCTGGTGGCAGGACCACAGTAAAAGTAACACATTGGAGGAAAAATGTCCTTTAGTCAAAGGAATTATGTGACCTTGGTTAACCAATGCTTTATTTAGTCACTGTAAGTGACTGAGGTGGTGTTAGTCCAATGCCTGGTTTCTTTTCCTGATGGACATTTAGTTTTACATGGCAAGTTTTTTTGCTGCGCTGTGGCTTCTAAGGTCATAAATAAGAAAAGGGAATCAGAGCATCTAACAATATTATCCTTAGGAACCAGCTCTGGTACGACAGATTTAGGATGAGTTTAACAGATATGCATAACTAGCAGTTACTGACATAGGAACTCCTGTGGTCTGAACATGCTGACCTCTTCTGTAGCGAACAACTGACTTGTAGCACTGCAGAACCATTATGATATACCACTAGTCCTTGTTATTTTATGTAACATGCTCTTATTGAAAATTGATTGTAATATTCATGCGCTCTTATTTTACGATGATTATCGCACAGACATACTGCTACTGTACATAGAGCATAGTATTACAGTGCTCTTAGTGTTCAGTGATTATAGTATTAAAAAGTTGTTATTGTACAGTGATTATAAAATTAATGTGCATTTGTATGGTGATGACTGCATTAATGTTCTCTTATTGTGTGGTGATTACAATAGTAATGTGTTCTGTTTGTGCACAGATTATAATATTAATGTACTTTTATTGTACAATGATTATAATGTTAATGCGCTATTATTTTACAATGATTATAATATTAGTGTGCCCTTATTGTACACTGATTATAATATTAATGCCCTCTTATTATGTACTGATTGTAATATGAATGTGATTTTTTTGTACATTGATTACAGCATTAGTGTGTGTACGTTGATAATAATATTAATGCACTTTTATTATGCACTGATCCAGTTTATGCATTCACAACCCATTGTGCTGGTCTTGCGGTTGGGCTGCTCGACTCGCCTCCCATCTACTGTCCCGGGTGCTCCCTCCCTGCCTTTAAAACATAAGGACTACCTTCCTGCTAAAACCAGAAGACACCCTTGAATTGCCTGCTACCCAGGCATCATTAAATGCTACAACAGTGAGGACATCCCTACACAAGGAAGTGTTAATTCTGCCAACCCAGTGCTTCTTCCCTGCCTTTAAATCATAAGGACTACCATCCTGCTAAAACCAGAAGACACCCTTGAATTGCCTGCTACCCAGGCATCATTGAACGCTACCACAGTGAGGACATCCCTACATAAGGAAGTGTTAATGTATGTAGCCTTAAAGCAAGCAACTTGTAACCAAATTTATTACCTATATTTGTTGTTCTGACCTCCCATGTGTGGGTTAGCAGCCTACTACAGTCCGCTTGCCACTCTCCCCCTTCTAGTTAATTGTAGTGTATGAAAACTAATCTATCTTTTCTGTTTGCTGTCTCCTTTTGCCACTAGGTGGCAGCATATACCACAGCAAATGCTCGCACAGCATTATTCTCGTAAAGTTTCTACCTAAGGATAGCAGTTATTTCTATGTTTACTCCCCATTTGTATAATTGCTAAATTCCCACTACTTTCCTGGGCTAACAAACCCACATTTAAAAGTTGTCTACACTACTTTTCCTTACAACATAGCTCCAGCCCATCCTGATTTAATTTATGAGCTGCAGTTACTGATACTTTTTCACTGATACTTTTTTACAGTACTCACTTCTTCTTGGCTCTGCCCACTCTGTTTGCCCTACAGGCTCACTCCGCTCCCCTACCCTGCCCCCAATTTCCACCCACCCCAATACCCCTAAATTTATGGTCCAATAGCCACACCCTCTCTTACTAGAACCTATCAGCTTTCATCTGGCATAATTTCTCCCACCCCCATTCCATTAATTATATTTTGCTAGAACCTCTCAGCTTTCATCTGGCATTCTCCCACCCCCCTTCCATTACCTATATCTTACCACTCCATCTTCTGGTGTTGTATCACCAGGTAAAACAGTTCCTTAACTCACAAGATTTATCACAAATAATGATATACTCCTCTTTACTACCCCTCTTGCTCACCCCATACCTCCTTACCTTGTATGAAAACCAGTTTCTCATGGGATTTCAGGTCCCAAAAGGCCATACTATCACCCCAGCTGTATATCCTCTCACCTTTAACCATACTTACAGTGCCATGTCCTGTCCAACATCTTGTTCACTCTATCAACACATCAATCCCAGACACATTAGGTCTAGATCCAAACACTACCATAAACTTATAAACAAACCCTGAAGTTCATCACATCTCCAACAGAGCTATTGTCAGCTACCCAGACCACCTTTAATACAATAGAAAACTGGCTTTCTGATCATCGTCTGATCCTAAATCTCAAAAAAAATAAAATGATGTTTTTCTCACCAGCACATAGGTCTACTGCATTCACCTTTACCATAAAAGCAAATGATGGCACAATAATCTCCCCAGACCCCTCTACAAAACTACTAGGTGTCATCTTATATAATAATCTAAAATTTGACCTACATGTTAACTAATCTATCAAAACCATCAATAAAAAACTAGGGTCACTTTAAAAAATAAAAGCCTTCCAGCTAAAATTGCCATAGCTCGCTCTCACCTTCTTTCAACTCTTCTGTATGCATCCTCTCTACTCTCTAATTTCAACAAGTTTGCCATTAACACACTCTCAATATGCTACAACCACATTGCCAGATTTGCCACTGGACTGCTTTTCAGGACACATCATTCTGTCAATCTAAACCAACTTGAGTGGCTAGCACTACCCAGCATAAAGCAGTATAACCAATTGATTTTGGCCTATAAAATCCTCTATAATCTGGACAATACTCCTGCACTTAAAAATATTATCACCCTTTATAACAATCCTAGGCCACTTTGATCCTCTAACAGACAACTAATTCAGACCAGCAAAATTAATAACACAGCCAGTGACTCTTTGCCAACTTAGTAGGTAGATCCTGGAACTCTCTCCCAGCCACTATTACTTTACTTTCTACCCTGGGTCAATTTAAGACAAGACTCAAACAACATCTGACACTTAACTGGCTATGTCAATGTATCAAGCCTGGCTAACTCTCCTCTAGAATGAGTAAAAACTGTTAAATTAGCCAACTTGTGTAACTTAATCCTGACTTACACTCGGGATTACCTCTAACCTGTGGAATTTGAATAACTTGCTTACGTATGCAATCACTGTAAATATTCTATTTGCAATATGTAATGATGTATCTGTAATCTTAACTGCTTATCTTGGAGTTTTTCTCCCCGGGCCTCTGCTGAAAATGGACATGCATCCAGTTGGACTATCCCGGTAAACGAATGTAAAATAAATAAAATAAAAATAAATAAAATAATATTAATGTGATTTATTGTACACTAGTTATAACATTAGTATTCTTGCATTGTACAGTGATTATAATATTAATGCACTCTTATTATACACTGATTATAGTATTAATGCACTTTTATTGTACAATGATTAGACTGTTAATGAGCTCTTATTTTACAATAATTATAGCATTAGTGTGCCCTTATTGTACACTGATTGTAGTATTACTGCTCTCTTATTATGCACTGACTGCAATATTAATGTGATCTTATTGCACACATTTTATACTATTAATGTGCTCTTATTATTCTGAGATTTTAGTATTAATGTGACCTTATTGCACACATTTTATAGTATCAATGTGCTCTTATTATACTGAGATTTTAGTATTAATGTGACCTTACTGCACACATTTTATAGTATTAATGCGCTCTTATTATACACTGGTTATAGTATTAATGTGACATTATTGCACACATTGTATAGTACTAATGCACTAATTATACAGTGGTTATAGTATTAATGTGACCTTATTGCACACATTTTATAGTGTTAAAGTGATCTTATTATACAGTGATTATAGCATTAATGTGCTCTTATTGTGCACTGATTATAATATTAATATTTGCCCTCTAGCAGTTTTGTGTTTTCCTTTTCTCTGTACATTTACAGTGGATGAGTCGTCTTTTGCCACAGTCACTAAACTATTTTATATTATAGTCCATTCATCAAGCAAAGACTACAGTGCTAAATTCCTGAATCATAACTCATAAAATAAATATGGATATAGGCTTTAACATGGAGGCTGGTACTCCAACTGAAGTGACAAATAGGATTTAGGACTTTTTTCAAGGCTCAAAAAACATCAAAATGGATTATTGTCTACTGGCTAGTCTTACATGCATACCAATCATCTATCGGGTATTAAGACATTACAGGAGATGGGTCAAGCATTATATAAGCGATAGTGTAGGACAAATGCAGAGCTACTGTAGCAAAAATGTTGACATAATTGCAAAGTAAAAATATTTGTCAGCATGTGACATGTCTAGTAGTCAGTGGGTGAGAGAGGGAGAAATATTAAGGCAAGTAGAGTGGTAATTAATAGTGATATTTGGGTGATAAACAGCCAGTGAGCTCCATTATTGCCTGGGGCATGAGACCAGAAAACAGCCTATACAACGGACTTGAATCACTATTTGTATTACTCGGCTACTTTCACTAATGTTAAATTAAACTGATGTACACAAACTTTAATTTTGTTTTAACTGAATAAAATGTAACTCAAAAATAAAGAATGGTACATGCAAAATTTTTGTTTCACAGGGCGCAAGTCAACCTGCACCCCACCCCCCTAAAATTATTTATATATATATATATATATATATATATATATATATATATATACACACACACACACACACACATATATATATATATATATATATATATATATATACATATACACACACACACACACACACATATATATATATATATATATATATATATATATATATATATATATATATATATCTATATATATATATATATATATATATATATATATATATATATATACACACACACACTATGATCTCACAATAGTAGGACATAAAAATCCAAGCTAAGAGTGCATATCAGTCTTAAACACACAGTCACATTGCCTTGATTAATATGAACCAATTTATTTTATTGAACTTTGCTTAAAGAAATGGGATTGAAGAATGACAATCAGTATTCTGCATCATCAGTAATGTTGTCATGCCAATCCTACCTTAGTTCAGTAACGAGACTTAGCTAAAAGGATTTTAACAGTTTAACAGTATTATCTACTCATTTTTTTTATTTATCACTTTCATCAAATTGACACAAAATGGAAGAAATCTTTCCAGGTTCTCACTACTGATGCCAGACCCTTAAGTCCAGAATGCTAATTTGTTCTTATCTATCTGTAAAATGTGGTTTTGTCTGAGCTTTTTTTGATGGCCTGAGACATATCCGAAACATGTATTTTGTTAACAGTATACATAATCATTTGAAAAGCAAAACAAATAAAAAATATTTGTGTCTTTCTTGTATGATGCTAAGTCAGTGAGTAGCTAGTACTGTGTTATATTACAAATGCAATGAATATTTTCGAAAGTACTCGTGAATGTATAAAAGGGAGACTAGGACAGCAATCTGATGTACAGGCTAAATATTTGATAGCAGTGTTGTCTTTTACAGAACGCGAGTTGTAACAGAGTAGCATTGTGACCTGGGATTGTTGTCTATGAAGCCTTAATAATCCTTCAAAAGTTATTTATATTAGTGGACTGTATCCTGCAGAAGTATGATCCTTTTCATCTTCAAATATATATGTGTCTGTAATTCAAATTTGGACCACCTGTAAAACAATATATTTTCTAACTGAAGTTTCAATATTGTGTCAAGAAAAAAAAACAATAGCTAATGTGGTGAAATATTATTTTATAAATATGCAATATTTTCAAGAATTGCTAGCATAGATTTTGTTCTTTGCATGGTTACAGCCCTGTGTGAACAATGTAACAAAAGGCTCGTTGATACATCACAGATGTTAAAAAACACAATGCCTTCAATCCTTAACTATAGAGAAAATGTATTTCTTCCCCGTTCCACTCCATGCCATTGCTGACACTATATTTTGATTTCACCGTTTAGACCCTTAATTAAATTACTCATGGGTATCACAAAATTATTTACTAGTTACAGATCATATGTTGAAAGTCCTTTATCAAGAATACTGAATTTCTTAGTTGCAGCATAGCTAATAATGCTGACTTATTTATGCAATTGTTGAAAATCAGATGAATGTCTGTATTATGCCCTTCAACATACATTTTGTCTGAGATAGGTACGCTAGTATGCCATTGTTTGATCTTTAAACTATCAGTATTGTATAGTGATACCAGTCTGCTATGAATAAGCATATGAAATGCTTAGGTTCATTGTTTATATCTCAAATTCTGGAAACATTGAGATCCATTGTTTATGTCTCAAATTTTAGAAACATGTTAAGTATCTGCATAATTAAATAGAAAAACAGAAAAATACTGCTACCCCAAAGGTCATTCAACTAAAACTAACTGGTGATACTGAAGTAGTTGGAAAGCTCTATTTCCAAAGTCCAGTTTCATTTGCAACATAATTCAGTCCTAACTTGGTCAGTTTGTTTATTTGCTTTATGGTTTAGATTTGTTTATGTTTCGAACTTTATATTTATGGTGTATGGTGAGATTAGAACAGAAGCAAATAAATGTGATCCCAGTTCGTTGATAACACATTATGCTGGCCCTTTTTACAATATTTTGACATATTCCAGCAATAACAATACTAAATATTGTTATTTATACTTTTTATTCTACTTGCATAATGAACCATAGTGGTGAAAATTAAATAAAATAACAAACACCACTGGTTATGGTGCAAAAAGAATCAAAAGAAGGACAGTAGAAAGGTGCTGTCAGAGATGTAACACTAAAGGTCATATTTCTTCAATTAGACTAGGTAAATGTACCGTGTGTCATAGTCAGCCATATTTCTTTAAATAGTTTAGATAAATATGTATACAGAGGTCAGACAGTTTTACTCAGCATTTTATTTTTAACCCCTTTCAGCCCTGACTCACACCATAAGGATAAATGCAGTGTGCGTGAATGCCTGTGTATGTATATGTGCATGTGTGTGGGTGTGTGTGCATGCACACTCATGTTTGTGTGTGTGTGTCTTATATCTGTCTACATCCAGTTAGTGCTGTAGCTTCCATTGAAAGGTCTGTACCTCAGTTTGAAGTGAAATATTTTAGTCCTATAATGTTATGTTATGTTACTGTTTGGTATCTACTTCTCTGAAGTACAGGCCAACACAGAAGGTCTTTGGCTAATGAAGTTCGCAGATGACTGCAAACTAGGAGCCATAATCAAAACTCCAAAAGATGTGGACATCCTACAAAAGGACCTCACTGAGACAGATGCCCGGTGTCAAAGCCATGGCCTCAAGCTCAATGCCAAAAAGTGCATTGTCATCCCTTTTGGTAAAAACTCAGTACCCATGAACTACCACATAGGCGGTAGTCTACTTAACACTAAAAGTGTAATAAGAGACCTTGGGACACAGGTGGGCAGTAGTCTCTCCTTTGATAATCCGATCGCCACAATAGTCAGGAAATCCTTCTGTGTGGCACACCCCATCACAAAAGGTTTCTCATCCAGGAAAAAAAGAGGTCATTGTTCCCCTCTACTCGTCACTCATTAGACCCATTATAGAGTACAATGTCCCTTTTCGTATGTACCTCACAAGACATCTACAACAACTGGAAAGGCGGCAGAAATACCTCACAAAGAGGATTACCGGCCTCAAACAGATGCCCTATGCAGACCGTCTCAAAAAAACTGCAGCTTTACTATGTTGCATATCGCCTACTCAGAGGCGATCTCTGCCTAACACACAATGTCAAACCCAGAGCTTTTAGACATGCGCCACTTAAAGAAATCCCAATCCCTATGAGCTACATGGTCTAGGGAGCTAAACCTTGTCACCACAATAAACAGAACATGCTGGAAGGATAGATTCCTGTCCCAGAGATTTCCCATTCTCTGGAACAAACTACCTATCTATATCCAACAAAGCTCCTCATTAGCGCTCTTCAAGAAAAATCTTGATGATTGGATGGGAGATAGGAAATTCACCCCGGGGATCACTTCTGTGACTCTGCTCGACAGTGGCACAGGAAAATAACTGCTAAAGGTTTAAATGCCAAATTGCCTTGGCAATATATATTATGAAAAAAAAAAAGAATTGGCAGCCCTTGTGTTATTCTACTCATGTAACCCTACTCCCTTGCCCTAACCTCAACCCTAAACAACCACACAAATATACTTTCCTCATCAGCACCCCAAAACACACAGACACACATAAATATACTAGTGGTTTAATATTTTGAATATGCATTTTGTCAACAGCAAAGAGATGTGTTACTATCTATCAGAATCGGGTCTATATTATAACAACAAACGATCAAATGATCGAACTTTGTTATATCAAACTCTAAAGTTCAAATTCATAAAACATCAAACAACCAGAACAGCGATTTTTTTTCCCAGGAAAAAAAAATCGCTGTTCCCAAAAAAAAAAAAAAAAGACATTAAAACATTGCATCCGAGATCGCACTACAGTGCCAAAAATGGCAAAGTGACTGAAGCGGCCAAGCGAATTCTTTCCCAAGGAAAAAATGTGCTTATATGTCGCTTCACCATTTTGCCTTTTCGACATTTCAAGTTCGACCAAGACACATTTGACAAAATGCGTCTTTGGTCATCTGATAGCAACCCTCAGAATCACAGTATGCCACACTATGCTATAGTCAGTTCATATTTGCTTTTGCTCTAGGTCATTAGATCATTGAGTTCATATGTATGAATAAGGGGATATGATGGTACATTCCTCCACATAAAACATTAATTGTGTGTTTTGTTGGCTTGAGTGTGTATAACATTGTGTATGGAAGATGCTTCTTGTGATAGACATGTGTGTTATGCTATGTTTGTGGGTGTGTGATTGTGGTATTTAATGAGATGTTACTTTGAATTTAACAATCACAAAAGGATAACACATTTTGCTTCCTTTTGCTTTCAGTTATTTTGGTATTAGGTATTTTTTTCAGTGGCTTGTTCTCTCAGTGAGATTTTTTAATGATCGTATGTGTGTATCTCATGAAATATTGAATGTTCACACCAGTGAAGCCAGAAAGAGTGAGGATTTAGTGTGACTCTAAAATGCTTGAAAATATGAAAAAGTAAGCAAAACCCCATTCAACCCCCTGCTAATTATATATATATATATATATATATATATATATATATATATATATATATATATATATACACACACGCTAACTCTAAGATCACACAACAGTGGAGTCTGAACAAATACCCTTACCCTGCTGCAGTGTGGTCCCATACAAAAGGTTGCTAGCAAAAACTTAATTTGAAGGAATGCTCATACAAGCATTTTCTTTCAACAGTAAAAAGTTTTTAATTATATGTGTTCTCTCTTTTAGATTCTAACCATACACACACACACACACACACACATAGATATATATATATATATATATATATATATATATATATATATATATAGAGAGAGAGAGAGAGAGAGAGAGACAAAATATATATAAATAGCTAAATAGAAATATAGATAGAGTGATATGCAAATATAATCCATTGAATTACTTCAGGCAAAGGTAAAGCTACAGGTACTTGTTTATACAACTATATGGTCAAGTCCCCCCACTTGCAGGCCACAATCTCTCAGCTAGGGGTACTTGTTTCCTGGCAATTCACATGGGCTGTGAGGTAAATACAGTTGCCAGGGAGATCAATTGCGAGTTTTTCTCTCCAGGGTATTTTTGACTAGGAAATTTAGGGTTAGGGTTAAGGAGATAGGTTTAAGATTATGGTTAGAAAGTGACTGGTAGTTTTACAGATGGAGTTAAGTAGTGAGGTTTGGGGTTTTGTACAATAAGCTGCATAACTAATGAGCAAAGGATCATATGATAAACAGAAGCATATGCCAATAGGTGCAGCAACCCCCCCTTCAAAATTCATGCATTCCTGTACAGTGCTTCCTTGTCTCTTTAATGTTCTCCGTACCCCATATGAATCATTTGAACTTCCTCTGTGATCATCCTTAATGTTAACCTGCAAACTGACCAACTGCATGCTTTGGTGGCTGAAGAAGTGCTACAGAAAGATGCAAGACCAACATGTCAGACATCACAACGACAGCAGGCTAGTGAGAAGACCAAGTCAGTGGACACTCCTGTGCACAATGGAGAGCAGTATAGCAATATCATGCCCTACTCCATCACAAGAAGGAAAGCATTGTGGCCATCAGATAGAGCGTTGTGGGTTTGTGCATCAAAGTAACCCCATTTGTTTTATAAACAGAGGTAAAATGCGGAAGTTAAAAAGGAAGAAAAGTAACAAGAGAAAGAAAAATAAAAACACAATGGTTAAAATAAGATAAAAACATGATGATTATAATAAGATAAAAACACAATGGTTATAATAAGATAAAAACGATGATTATAATAAGATAAAAACACAATGGTTATAATAAGATAAAAACACGATGATTATAATAAGATAAAAACACAATGGTTATAATAAGATAAAAACACAATGGTTATAATAAGATAAAAACACAATGATTATAATAAGATAAAAACACAATGGTTATAATAAGATAAAAACACAATGGTTATAATAAGCTATGAAAGGTGGGGGAGGAATGCTAACTTTGGGGAAAAAGTCTCAATTTTCATATATAGAAAAGAAAGGTAGTTGGAGAAGGGAGTGAGGAAAGGCTGTGGATGAGATACAGGGAGAAGAGCAGGTAGTAGGGCAGACAGACAAGGAAGCAAGCCGACAGTACACATGCAAAAGGGATGATTACTACTTATATTAATGGAGTAAATGCTGTGCAGAAATAGCACAACCATGAATTATGGAAAAAAATGTGAGCACGTGGAGAGGTTCAGAGGCACAGAAAGCTGTGTTTCAAACAGCTGAAGGTTCTAACACCGAGAGTTATGCTAATGTACCCAGTTTGTTTCTCCTTTCCTGTACGCTAGTTTCCATACTTATCTGAGCTTGTGACAAGTCCATTCCTCACAAAGCACCTGACATTCAGCCTAACTAGGATAACAACTGAATGTACAAACTACTTATATATGGATATAAAGACTAAGAATGGACATCTACTTATATCAGTCACCCACTGATGACTAGACTACATCATTTAAAGTACACCTTAACACTCCCATGCACAACTTTTGAAATCCCATAATTGCCATAAACCCGTGAGATAATAGGAACAGGATGAAACAAATAAGGACAACTTCAAATACTCACATGATCAACTAAAAAATATGAATCCACCCACCAACATCTAGATATTCTGTAGTGCAAGAATCCTGTGTTTTCCCAGAAAACTCATACGAGGTGATTAGAACTCCTTCCTGACAGTAGCCACAGTAACATACACCAACTGTTGGTTGCACTTACTATAAACATACCATGCCATGGCCTGCCATGTCAAATTCATTGGGTTATTGGCTTACTTTTGTACTCTGCATGTGGAAATACAACAGACAGAAAAAAAGTCTGTGAGTTACACACAAAAACTACAATATTATTAACTTCAGTGCCACACTTTTTACACTTCTGTCATTTGCTTACGACTTGTCTGTCTTATTTTATTAATTTCAGTTCTTGTTGTATACCAAATCATGAAGTAGATGTAGGTGTTTCTTTACTGCTTGTAATAGTTCAGCTTTTGAAAAATCATTTCCCACCTAAATGAGAATAAAGTTCTACTGCTTTGTTTACTGGAGTAACGGACTGATTCAAATGGCTCCATTTCAAACACAGCTCAGGACAAAGTAGTCAGACATGCCAGATGTAGCTTAGAATTTGTATATATTTTGTACTAAATGAAAATGTACAGAGAATGTGTACAAATGAACAAGAAAGATAATTGAATGAGCATGTTGAGAATCTGTAAAAGTAGATAGAGCTTAGACTTTGGCGTTGTCAGATGAAGCTCACATTGACAAGTCAGAAGAAAAAGATATGCATAGCAGTCATATCTGATAGCTATAAGTAACTATTATCTACAAAATGTGGGAATGATAGTCGATAGATACAAACATACTGAAGTGGGGTAAGTAGTGATACAGAAGGCTGGACAATGAGCAAGGAACGATGAATGACATGTAAGGGAAAGAAAACACCAGGATGGGATTAAGTCAGGGTCCTGTCAGGATATGACACCTGTCTAACCAAAAAGACAACAAACCCAGGTATCAGTTATTGGCTAATGTTAGAGACTGCTTGATACTTTGATGATCTGAAGACCATTACTGGTTCGTTGCACAACACCACAATCTATGTCAGAAGGTAATCCATTTTGCTGAGGCAGGAATCCAGTTGCTGCTCCTCTTCAGCCCCCATCAGTCATTGAAGTTGGTGCTGCAACACCCAGGTCAGATCCCATCCAAATCATTCTCTGAAAAATATCCTTCATCACCTTCCTTATAAGTGGCCGTGGAGGGCTCCATTGAATCCTCCAGGACACATGTGCAAAGAAAATCTCCATGTCTTTGCTGAAAAGCACTTGTGTTACTTACTAGTGAGAAACTGGCAGACATTTTGGCTGGTGCAAACTTACTAGGCATTGCCTGATCTCATCCTGTGCTAAAACTGGACCTGCAGACTTATGACATAGTGGGAGAAAATTATTACATCTAAGGTACTTATTTTATTAGTATTTGTTTTCCAGGGTCGCATACTGATCTCCATGGAAGTTTTTCGCACTCAGACCCAGAGCTCTGTCTGGTTAAGTGATTTTCTCAAAGTCACACAGTTATGCAATAGAGGCTGAGGGAATCAAACCTTGCACCTCTGGACCACAGAAAACAGCTTGTTAACAGCTCCTTCTCCTCTAAGCCAACTGCCAGACTGGTATCAACACAACTGCAGTTGTACATTGGAAGGCAAGACTCTCCGCAGTGCTGGGTATGTCACTCCCACCTTCTGTGACCTCCAGCCATTTACAAATCACAATCTCCATGGCTACAGAATAAGATATACTTCTAAGTACGTATGCAGAACAAGTAAGGTATCAGAAGAAACTAGAAAAAATGGGAAAAAAAATGCTAACGCTACATCATTGATTGCCCCTTCTTAATGTTTCACCACTCTAGAAGCAGAACAGGGTGGCACCCCCTCAGGTCACTGTAGTGATTCTAGTACTTCTTCTTCTTCTTCTTTCAGCTGCTCCCTTTAAGGGTCGCCACAGCAGATCAACTGTTTCCATTTCTTCCTGCCCTCTGCATCTTGCTCTGTCACACCAACCACCTGCATGTCCTCTCTCACGACATCCATAAAACTTATCTTAGGCCTTCCTCTTTTCCTGTTACCTGGTAGCTTCATCCTTAGCATCTTTTTCCCAGTATACTCTGCATACCTCCTCAGCACATGTCCAAACCAACATAATATTGCTTCTCTGGCTTTGTCTCCAAACCTTCCAACCTGGGCTGACCCTCTAATATACTTATTCCTAATCCTGTCCACCCTCATCACACCCAGTGCAAATCTTAACATCTTCAACTCTGCCACATCAAGCTCTGACTCCTCCCTTTTTGTCAATGCCGCTGTCTCCAACCCATATAACATAGCTGGTCTCACTACCCTCTTGTAGACTTTCCCTTTCACTCTTACTGGTACTCGTCTGTCACAAATCACTCCTGACACTCTTCTCCACCCACTCCACCCTGCCTGTACTCTCTTCTTCACCTCTCTTCCACACTCACCATTACTCTGAACTGTTGATCCCAAGTATTTAAACTCATCCACCTTCACCACCTCTACTCCCTGCATCCTCACCATTCCTCTATCCTCCCTCTCAGTCACACACATATATTCTATCTTAGTCCTGCTGACCTTCATTCCTCTTCTCTCTAGAGCATATCTCCACCTCCCCAGGGTCTCCTCCATCTGTTCCCTACTCTCACTACAAGTCACAATGTCATCTGCAAACATCATAGTCCACGGGGACTCCTGTCTGATCTTGACTGTCAACCTGTCCATCACCATTGCAAATAAGAAAGGGCTCAGAGCTGATCCTTGATGTAATCACACCTCCACCTTAAACGCATCTGTCACTCCCACCACAGACCTCACTGCTGTCACACTACCCTGGTACATATCCTGTACCACTCTTACATACTTCTCTGACACACCTAACTTCCTCATATAATACCACAACTCCTCTCTAGGCACCCTGTTATATGCTTTCTCTAAATCCACAAAGACACAATGCAACTCCTTCTGACCTTCTCTGTACTTCTCCATCAACACTCTTAGAGCAAACATCGCATCTGTAGTGCTCTTTCCTGGCATGAAACCATACTGCTGATCACTAATCCTCACCTCCCTTCTTAACCTAACTTCCACTACTCTTTCCCATAACTTCATGCTGTGACTTTTCAGTTTAATCCCTCTGTAGTTACTACAGCAATGCACATCACCCTTATTCTTAAAAATTGGTACCAAAACACTTTTTCTCCATTCCTCAGGCATCCTCTCACTTTCCAAGATTTCATTAAACAATCAAGTTAAAATCTCCACTGCCATTTCACCTAAACACCTCCATGCTTCCACAGGTATGTAATATGGACCAACTGCCTTTCCGTTCTTCATCCTCTTCATAGCTATCCTTACTTCCTCCTTGCTAATCCACTGCACTTCATGATTCACTATCCGCACATCATCCAACCTTCTCTCCCTCTCATTCTCTTCATTCATCAGCCTTTCAAAGTACTCTTTCCATCTGCTCAATACACTCTCCTCACTTGTGAGTAAGTTTCCCTCATTATCCTTTATCACCTTTACCTGCTGCACATCTTTACTAGCTCGGTCCCTCTGTCTAGCCAATCGGTACAGGTCCTTTATTCCCTCCTTAGTGTCCACCCTTTTATACAGCTCTTCATATGCCTTATCCTTAGCTTTCACCACCTCTCTCTTTGCCATGCACCTCATCTCCTTATACTCTTGTCTACTTTCTTCATCACTGTACTGATTCTGGTACTACTCACCAAAATACAAGATGTTAGTGGAATTACTGTCTATCCAGGCAAGCTTGTGCCAGACACCCACCTAGTGCAAGAGCCCATTGTACTGCCCTAACTGGTGTTCTTAGACATCCATGAGCAGGAAGAATAAGAGAATCTTGTTGTCTCTGGTACAGCGTGCTGGAGCTCTGCATTCTACAACCCTGTGAACAGAGATGCACATTTGATATCACATGTCATGCTGCACTGTCGCGTTATTGTAGCTCTTTAACTTGGCAAAGCACTACAGATCTATGTGCATGCATGTCATATGCATGAGCATGCTGATATACTTCAGTGTTGCTGTGATATGTATAATGCCTGCCAATATGCCTGAGTATTGCAGTGCAATATAGTAGTAACATGGAAACAGTGATGGTAAATAGCCTTTTTAACATAACTACTGCACTATTTGGCCCTTGTTAGTCCAATATAAAATGCCAGTGCCACCTTCCACACCCTCACTCAATCCCTTACAAATGTGCAGTACAAGAATTTCATTAAATTGGCTGAAGACTTGCATCTTTGCAGAACTAAGGAAGGAGTTACAGAGTTTTAGGATGGAGGCCCACACAGTTAATTACATCAGCAAAATGAATAAATCCTGTGGTTGATGTTAGTCTCACTGAAGTAGGTGGTGTGATGTACATATGAATCAGAACCCGGCAAACTGATATGACACTGCACTGTCTGCCTGTAGTTTTGGGATGTGACTGTGTACTATATGAGCATTGTGAAGGACATGGCAAAGGGTTGTTAGGGCCATGGCATCACATGCTGAGGCATGGCTATATTCTGCAAGAGATGATGGGGAGCCATTGTATAGCTCTAACATTAGCTGATAAACAGGCTCATATATGGTAGTGGGAGCCTGTGATCACAGGTACAGTACAGAAATGTTAGGTGGGTACAGAGTTTGTTCAAAGTATCAATTATGTCACATAAACAGATGCATAAAGTAGGGAGGAGGGGACCATTTATATGGGCTTACTACAACATGCCATGCACTCACACACTCAGACACATGCACATATATATACACATACACCACACTGTCTGACATGTTCCACCCTTAGGTAAATGTATTCTGCCATGGAATCCTGAGAGAGATGACACCTGGAAAATTAACTATCCAGAAATAAGTGCTATTGCAGGCTGTTTACACATCACCTCTAGCACGGATGAAGTGTAGCATTATGTGTAGCATCCTGGGCAAAGCTGTTGCAAACAAGCAGATTTGGGAACACATATGGCAGGGATTGGCACAGCTATGAATGTTATGACTGGCCATAATAGTTTCCAAAATAGTTAGATAGAAGGTTACTAATAATATAATCTTTGCAGAAGAAGTATCATTGGAAATTGTGGCACACAGGCCCATCACAGTAGGTAGACCAACTAGTCAGAAGTGTTTCACCAAGACTGAGAAGCTTCTGGTGGCATTTTCCAGCCATTAGAAGTGGCACATCTTACTGGGGGGGGGGGGGTTAGATGTGGCAGCAGAGCAGTATCAGCACCTGGTCTGTAATGTCTAGTACAGAATAGCACACGCTAATGTATTTAAAGGGAAGGAATGACCATCTGTCTTTTCATGTGACTATAGTCCGGAGCTGCAGGGACATACATGAAAAGGGATGTCTGTCAAGTATGCTGAGACAGTATTTTAATATGTAGTGCTATGCATCCAAAGAGGGATATGGAAGAATATGTACATGAATATAGTGATGTCTTGCATGATCCTACTTTCATGGGTTCAGCTATTAGAAAGTCCATCACAACAGGAAGACAGGGCTCATCTTAGCAGGGAACTTGTGGCTGACAGTGACAGCAATGTGCAAGTGGTACATTTTGACGTTAAAATGGTAATGTTTGCAGCATTACAGGGAGGTAGTCATCTACATCCACCATAATAGATGGCCCTTGTAGAGGTATAGGCTGAAGACACAACCTCACAAAAGCATGACAAAATGGCAGACATCTTCCACTTGGCAGTCACTTATGGTATCCATCATTGTCCCCAGTGCGCACAACATAAGCAGAGTGCACTGCATCTGAAGTGTGCATATCCATCATAGGGGATAGATATAAGACTGAAACAATGTTATGACTCCACTGCCATTCATGTTATCACTGGAACTCTTGATTTTACCAGCAGATGTGCAGGTCATTGATCCAGGTACAATTGGCTGCTACTGACAGTATAGTGGAGATGGGTGCTATGCTCTGTTGATTCTGAGGCAGTGTGCAGCATATACACAGTAACATGAAATGTAGGGACATGGAGCAGGCAATAGTGCAACTGATGTCCAATCTGCCTCCAGAGTTCATGTCTTTCATGCCTACAACAGGATGAGAACATGGATTCAAACACAGACCTTCCTAAGCCAGACTGCTGGATGTACAACATCACTGTCACCTGTGGGCACACAACTTGTCATGTCCTGAAATGACCACTGTATAGGTCATGGCTGACAGCGCTCCTCTGACTCAACACTTAGGACTCCTCATCAAGGTGCATGCATATTTTCATATAATTCTGTTCCTTCTCTGTTACTTGTAGGTACACAGGCTGTCTCATCTACTTAGGACATTGACCACTTCCAGGGCAATGATGTTCATCAGGATCAGCAGACAGAGGTCTCATTGCTCTGCCCATTCTCAGCCACAGAATTTGTCAAGCATCAACACTGCAAGCCAACACAATGGACAGCACCACAGGTCTCCCTATGGCAGTCCAACTCCACCACTTGGAGAAATAATCTCCAATTCTACACATCCTCCCAGAGTAGGAGTATAAAATGTTTATGTGCTATGACTCAAACTTATTGCATAGTGTTGCAATCATCATTCATAATGTTGCATCGCTTGTTATTATATCTTTTCAGCCAATTATGCACATGATGATGACTGTGCCAGTCCCCCCCCCCCCAAGCCTCTGTGGTTATAGTCATGTCTGAGGCACAGTATGATCCATCCATGCTCTGGCCTGTGTAACCTGTGCATAATAATGTATTCACCTCTTTACTCTTTGGTGTCTGTGTCAGGGCCCATGGACCAGACACTGTTTCTTTGCAAGTGCTGCAATGTGTTACTCCTGCTTCTTCCTTGACTGTGGTGCTGCTACCCCTTACTTGACTCACCAACCAGACCATCTGTTGCTTCCATAGCTTGTATAGGTTTTTCTTGCATATTGATGTGCTGCCCCAGCTGTTCATGCAATCACGTGTTGTGCATCATGGTGCACACAACAGAAATCTTTCTGCAGATTTCAGAACTACAGCGCAATGCTTCTATGATGAATCTAGGCAAAGGAAGCATCCCTTAAGCTGACCAAACACCTGCTCCACCATATTATCTGTTTTGGCATGATCTGCATTATATGCCATTTACTGCATGGTCTCAGGGATACAAATGTGTATCATCATTTATGGATCTAGGTCTTATATAGTATTGTCTGAAGCATGAAACAAAAATCATGTTATATGTGGCATGCTCCATGTTGCCACAACACATGTGTTTATGGACCTATCTAACTTGCCTGTGTACACTTAACTAACAAGGGGATCCTATGGGAACATACCTGTCAGCTTTGCAGATTTCCACAGAATGTCCAGATTTTTGGCTCATATTTTTTGGCCTGCTCTTCATAAAATGTGTGGTTTTCTGGCAATCCACTGGTATGATCTGAGAACTGACATCACTAAATAATAACATATATTTGAGTTTCAGACTCTAAATCCTTCAGGAAATACACATTGTTACTCTAACAATTTTCTAAGGTTATAAAAGCAATGTTTAAAATATGTCTCTGTTTTTGGGCCTTTGTCCCCCATTTTGTCGGTGTTGTCCAAATTTCTTGCAGAAAGAGGTTGAGAGGTATGTAAGGGAAATCCCCTCACAGTAGCCTTTGGCATAAAGGGGATGTGTGCCAGTTGATAAAATCTTGTGAACTGTCCTAGTGGTGTATAGACGCATTATAAATAATGCCCTGACTGTTAGAAATCACCTGGCAGTTATGGGAGTAGAAGTCTTTCCACTTGATGTATTACAGTTCCTTTGGACCATTTTGGGCCTTGATGGGAAGGCTATGCAGTCAATGAGAATGAGTGTGGACAGTGTTGAAAAGTGCCCACATGGTGGTGCTTCTATTCTCTGCAGCCCTGAGGAACCATATATGTTTTTCAGTATGTTGTAGCAAGATGAAAAGAAACTGGTTTAGGTTTCACGAGGCAAAGGACTGCACTGCCTCAAACATGTCCTAGGTCACTGAAAGGTCCCTGCAGCAAAGATGGCTATAGCTACACACACCTTAGTATCCACAGGAATGGGTTTATCATTCATCTACCTTGAATCTGCTAGATGTTAATACAACTCAGTGCATTCTTGTACAGTCTCCTGTCAACAAAGAAAGAGCCTGCAGCCTGTTGGTCCCTCATATTGTTGTGTCAGGTGCTGTCCATTGGTGTAGGTGGTCTCATTACATGACACTGCTGGCACTGACACCAGTGGTGACCAAAAGCACAAACTACCAAGATACAGCTTCTTTGACTGCAAACATAGCTCTCCTCAATGTATATCATGGTATTCGGTGTAAAAAACAGGCATGTGTCATGGGCAGAATGATCCTTTTGTGTATTCTGAATTCATATGAAAATCTGATTTCATCATCTGTATACACAGCTTAGTTCATGTGCATGGAGTTCCTCTTCTTCATGTCAGTATGCACTTATTACCATGTCCCCTCTCTGGCCAGTAATCAAGGATCCTGAATTCTCACCACTGACACTGGTGAGGAACATTCATTTGGAACAAAAATAGATACACACAGTATTTCCAGATGCAGCTATCTGCATCAAGCACAATTTCCCTTAAGAACCCACATGGAACACACTCAGTCCAGGGTCTGGATTTCTCCCTCTCTGTCTCAAGGTCCCCAGTAAGACTCCCCACTGGAACATCTGTAGAGTTGAGTCCTCAGCTGAGTGTCCAAGCCAAGTACTCCACCACTCTCTCTGTCCAACTAGTGCTTTATGTCCCTGCTCCAAATATCTGACATAAACACACTGTTGGAGATTTGATTTACACACACACACACACACACACACACACACACACACACACACACGCACACACACACACACACACACACACACACACACACACGCACACACACGCACACACACACACACACACACACACACACACACACACACACACACACACACACACACACACACACACACACACACACACACACACACACACACACACACACACACACACACACACACACACCAACTTTGGCACAGATTTACTAGTTATGACCCCTTCTACCCAGGCTATAAGGTAGTTACTGCCACCAGATACTCCAAAGCCAGCTACTCTAAGACTCTTACAAGGGTTCCCAATTATATTGAGTGAAATTAATATTAATACAAATGGTAGTGTTTTGACAACTGCAGTAAGGCTTTGAGAAGTGGCCACAGAGTCAACAAATGGATATTCTATAAGTACTCTCAAAGGTTAAAATATTCTCTAAGGGACCAGCCACAGTGAAAAGTTTAAATATATTTAATAATAAATAATAAAAGAACATGAAAATACTAAATATCTATTTACAATAAACACCAGAGTTTCAGCCACAGGAAATATTAAAATAATGTTGCAGTTGCCCGCCCATACTGTATATTTGATCTGTGACACTCCTCCCAGTCTAGTGTCATTAGTTCACTTCACTCAATCTAATAGAGAACATTTGTGAAGGCCAACCCACTCAGATTCTTCACGTTGAATTAACTTCTGTTCTAGCTTTCTCCATTTCCACTTTACTGAAAAAAAAAAAAACTAAGCTTGCTTCCCCCCTTTCCTGTGGCAGGTCAGATATGGATTTTCTGTGTCCAGGACTATTTGTGAGCTCCTAAGCCCCCCCCCCCACTTAACTGGGGTTAAACTATTCCTGGTGCCATAAAGTCTGTTTTTCAACATTTCCCTTGCAACTAGCCAGCTTTTTAGTTTTAGCACTCACCTGTTTCTTTGATCTCAGAACTTGTTCAGAACTCATTGTAAGCACTAAATAAGTTACAAATTACTACAGCACTCAACTTTCCTCACTTGTCTAGAGGAAAACAGTTTTTAGTACTTAATAAATAAGCACATATTCAGGCATGTCTAAAGGTCAGCTCCCTTTGTTTTCTCTTGTCTACCTGAAGAATCTGGGCATCTTGGGACAATGCAGCAATTGCCTCGTACACAGACAACCCTCTCCTCCTACCACCCAACGCTATGACCTGCAAGAGATGCACTTATATAGCCAAACTGGAAGCAAAGCTCTCTTTACCAAAGACTGGCCTAGACAGTCAAGAGGAGAAGGTAAACACTTGCACCACACCATACTCATCACATAGTCCCTCAAAACCTACACCACCAAAACACACACTTAGAACCACAAAACACACACCTACATTCGCGGAAGCTCTCAGTACTAATCTGCACAAACAACAGAGACCTCCAAAGCAGAAATGCAAGCAACCTCCACCCCCCAACACAACCCAAATGACACATAGCCCACATACTCAGTGTGCCACTCAACTACAGCCCATAAGGCATAACGTACCCAACACTCTAGTCATAGGTGGCTCTATAGTCAGGCACACTGATGTTCCACTCATCAGGCTAAACAAGGAAAAAGTTACTGTCAGCTGCCTGTCAGGTGCCAGGATTCACCACATAATGCACGCACTCAGGTCCCTCCACAACTAGTACAAATATGACTCTGTCATTGTCCATGTTGGTGTGAATGACCTGAGATGTACCTCCCTGGACTACATGAAAAGAGACATGGAGGAGCTCTCTGATCTTGTAGCCCAGGCCGGTTTGACCCTAGCCCTGAGTAGCATCCTGCCATCACCCAGAATGACACCACAGTACAAGGACAAAATGATTGACTTTAACAATTGGCTAAGCTTCTGGTGCCATTCTAAGGGAATGCAGTATCTGTCTGCCTGGGATGACATGATTGACATACCACGTTGCTTTGCCAGAGATGGCCTGCACCTGTTGCCCTTGGGATTCCGGATACTGGCAAAGGCTCTTGCCACCCCTATAGTGCCTTTTTTAGGCAAGTTTCAAATGACAAATTTGCCACCATAACAGGTACAAGCAAGCAAAATCTGAGAGTAATGCTACTCAATGCTAGAAGACTAAACCTCAAAATGCACTCACTCGAGGCACTCCTTAAAATGGAGAACATTGACATCTGTGCAGTGACAGAGACCTGGTTCAAAGCTCCAGAGAGCACCCCTGCATTACCAGGCTATAATTCATACCACACCTTTCGGCCACCAAACCTGGACCAAAACACTAAAGGTGGAGGCGCGTCCATATTCATTAAGGGTATCCACACCTCCAAGCTAGTTGCTCAGCATAATGCATCTGAGATTATCCAAGTTCAACTAACTCTGGGCAAAACCGCAATCCAGATTGTAGCTTGCTACAGACCCCCCACCATGCCCCAGGATTCCCACTCCTCTTTTCTTGATACACTGGAAAATATTAATGTACAACCCAACACTCTAATAATGGGTGGTTTCAACTACCCTACCATTAACTGGGAAAACTACTCATGTACCAACTCTTTTGCTCAACATTTTCTGGAAATCATCAATTCCAACACTTTGGATCAACTTATCCACACCCCCACCAGAGGCAGCAGTATCCTAGACCTGGTCATCACCAACATGGGAGACCGGTGTTCCACACCAGAGGTCAGCTCCTCGTTGGTCAGATCCGACCACAAGCTAATCACCCTAGACATCCACATCCCGCTCCCACCCCCCATTAGGAAAACAACTGTAAAAAAATTTCTCCAAAGCCAACTTCACGCTTCTTAAGACAGAAGTGTCAAACTTCATGACACCCATGCAGATGGACAATAGAGGTACGACTGCTGAATCCTACACAAATGCACTTTATAAGCACTTACACAAGTGCATGGATCATGCTATCCCTAACAGAACCAAGATGCTATCCTCCAAAAAAGGAAGCCAATCTGGTGGTCTTCTGCCATAAACAAACTCTACAACAGAAGAAAGAAACTGTTGCAAAAAAGAGTAAAATCCCACGATTGGAGGAACTCCCTGGTCAGCCTCAGTAAGAAGCTGAGATCCCTCATAAAATCCTCCAAAGCTAGTTATGAAAACAAAATTGCCACTGATTCTAAAGACAACCACAAAGCATTCTATAGCTATGTTAAAAATCTCAGTGGCAACACTCAGATCTGCTCTGAGTTACAGCACAATGACACTAAATATACAGAACCAACTGATATTGCCAACATCCTGGCAGATAGATTCAGTGCTAACTTTACGCCCTCTCACCCCCTAAAGGGCCCATCTTTATACCGGAAGAATGCAAAGTTCCTGTAATCATGGCTGCACAGGTAAAAACTTCACTCTCCAAAGCCAAGAACACAGCATCCATGGGACCTGACAACATCCCAGGCTGCCTTCTACATGAACTACAGAATGAACTGGCACCCCACCTAAGTACAATGTTCAATCATAGCATCACCTCAGGCTTTGTGCCCATTGAATGGTGCACCGTGACAGTTATCCCATTCCACAAAGGGGGGCCACAACAGACCCCGGGAATTACCGCCCCATTAGCCTGACAAGCCTTGTCTGCAAGGCCATGGAATGTATCATCATGAAACTCATAAACAAAGACATTGGAGATCTCCAAACCCTGGACCCCACACAGTTTGGATTTTTAAAAGGCAGATCATGTCTCCTAAACCTGATAGACTTCTTTGAAGTAGTCACCAAAGCCATAGATGAGGGTAAGGTGGTTCACACAGCCAATCTAGATCTCGCCAAGGTGTTCAACATCATCCCCCACTCTGCAATTATAGATAAACTCACTAAACTAGGTATAAATCCCTATGTCACAAGATGGGTTGCCAACTGGCTTACTGAAAGAACCCACACTGTGAAAGTAGCAGAATCCAAATCAGACTTCAGACCAGTGAAAAGTGGAGTACCACAGGGTTCAGTCCTGGGTCCTCTCCTGTTTGGTATCTACTTCTCTGAAGTACAGGCTAACACAGAAGGTCTTTGGCTAACTAATTTCGCAGATGACTGTAAACTAGGAGCCATAATTGAAACTCCTAATGATGTGGACATCCTACAAAAGGGCCTCACTGAGACAGATGCCTGGTGTCAAAGACATGGTCTCAAGCTCAATGCCAAAAAGTGCATTGTCATCCCCTTTGGTAAAAATTCTGTACCCATGAACTACCACATAGGCGGTAGTCTACTTAACACTGAAAGTGTGATAAGAGACCTTGGGACACAGGTGGACAGTAGTCTCTCCTTTGATAATCACATTGTCAAAGTGGTCAGGAAATCCTTCTACATGGCACACCTCATCACAAAAGGTTTCTCATCCAGAAAAAAAGAGGTCATTGTTCCCCTCTCCTCATCACTCATTATACCCATTATAGAGTACAACACCCCTTTTGGTATGTACCTCACAAGACATCTACAACAACTGGAAAGGCTACAAAAATACCTTACAAAGAGGATTACTGGCCTCAAACTGATGCCTTACACAGACCGTCTCAAAAAACTCCAGCTTTACTCCGTCGCATATCGTCTACTCAGAGGCGATCTCTGCCTTACATACAAAGCTATGTCAAACCCAGAGCTGTTGGACATGCTCCTCTTAAAGAAATCCCAATCCCTCCAAGCTACACACTCTAGGAACCTAAACCTTGTCACCACAATAAACAGGACATGCTGGAGGGATAGATTCCTGTCCCAGAAACTTCCCATACTCTGGAACAGACTACCTATCTATGTCAAACAGAGCTCCTCATTAGCACTCTTCAAGATAAATCTTGATGATTGGATGGGTAATAGGAAATTCACCCCGGGGATCACTTCTGTGGTTATGCTTGACAGGGGCACAGGAAAATAATTTTCTGGGTTGGCGAAAGCCAGGGTACATTTTTGGCTAGGCTTGTATAGGCCCTAGGGCCAATAGCCTAGTACCTACCTATGAACCTATGAACCTATAACACAGATGAATAGATTCACACTGATACAGAAAAACAGTACTTAACTAATTTAACTATATTTTCCTGACTGATCTAAAGATTTTACTATTCCCTGGTCACTTACTAGATTAAAACAAGATGAAGTAGGTGAGGGTCTATCTTTGTCAGTTTCAAAAAACAGACTGCTTGGAGACTTCAGTCTCATCATTTTTACCCTAGATTACAGAATGACATCACACGCATCTGGTCATCTGACTTTTGGTTCTCATAATACTCCCTGTCCTAGTAAATGACCCAGAATCGTACACATATGTGTCAATAATACACACACGGAACTTTGCTAAAATCTGTTGCAGCTTCTGGAAGTCATAAAACAATTTCAAACATCTACCCTTCCAGAGTTGCAATTAGTTCACTGCCAAAGGCAATACTGAAGGCTTCCTAGTACTTGTTTTCCCAGGCATTTTGTCTCTGGCTGCATTTAGAACTGTAAGATACAATCTTTATGGCCTAAATTAAGTAACTTAATTTCACATTACTTTTCAAAGTTAGCTGGAGCTGAGCATAACCTCTTCTCTTCCAGTATCCCCTGTTATAATATTAATTTCAATAGTTATAATACAGTCTGACATACAAGTGTACTTGTTTCTCAGTCCAGCAGGGAACACTGTTGGCACATTTTTAACACAAGCAGCTTTACAAATACATTTTCAACACAAGCACCTTTACAAATCAGTTTGATATACAAATGGCATATAATTTTTACAAAATCCAGTTAGCTGTGCTAGTTGGATCACTACTAAATCCCAAATACTTACATTACCGAAGACCGGAATCTCGAGACCAGATAACCGAAAGATGAGAAGACAGGAAGACCAGAAGCACGAAATTTGATATACTGAACACTACACTAAACATACACCATGCATATACACATACACACACTGTCATCCAAAACACAAACACACAAACCTACACTACCCACCACACCCCCCTACTTAAATATTCTAACTCCAAGGTCACCCTATACAGATAAACACACAAAAACACCACCACACACCTACATTCCCCACACGCACACACATCACAGTCACAACACACACTTACACACACACTAAAGCCCCTAACCAACACAACCCAAACATAGATACTTACCTAACCTTCTGACATCTCTGTACTTCGTGATTTTGAAATTCGCACTTCTGGTCTTCCGATCTTCTAGTCTTTTGATTATCTGGTCTCAAGATTCCGGTCTTCGGTAATATAAGTATTCGGGATTTAGTAGTGATCTCGTGCTAGTATATGTTATGCATCCATTGCCTTACGTCTGCTGGCATAGCTTGCAATATCTCACATCGTCATACTCTGCTTACATATTGCACTATTTTGCCCCTTGTGCAACCATGTTATCCATATCTCTGAATCATCCACAGCCTAAATGCTGCTAGTACCTTCACTAATTTGTGCTGCAGAATGCAATAAACATACACAAATGTCATCCAGGGAAATTGTAAATATGAAGAAATCAACAACATTATTACAGAAGATGCACAGCTAGTGTTTAGCATAGAAATTACAGCCAAAGTGAAATGCAAACATTAGGTGACCTAGACTGAGAAGGTAACTATAATGAAGAAAAATAAACAGTCTGTAACTTGGAGCTGTACAGTATGTTCTGTTTTAGAATAAGAGGGAAAACCTTTCTAGTGACAAAAAGGATCATCTGGGCAATTAAGACTGTTCCACGCTATGTTGTTTTGTAGGGTCTAGTACAGTAAAACACAATGCTGAGATCAACACTGTTAAAAGCAGCATAAACATCAATGAGCATGAAAGAGTAGCGGACCACAGGTGAATAGA